>NW_022161054.1:0-227825 GCF_008728515.1 Papio anubis | reverse complement strand
TGACTCCAGCTCCTCTGAGTCCTTTGGCCTTCACTCAGGTCAGAATCGGAAGTCCCTGCTCCCCCGCTGAGAGATTAGAATTTTCCAAGGATTAGGAGATTATCCCAGGTGCCCGTGTCCAGTCTGGTGTCTGAGTTTTGTGCTCCCTCCCCTCCCCCCACCCCGCCAGGTATCTGGTTCATTCTTAGGACGGTCACATACTGGTGCTGCTGGAGTGTCCCACGAGAGATGCAAAGTGCCTGAGTTTTCGGACTCTTCCTTTCAGACCCCCCCAATTCACACGTGACCCACCATCCTGTCTTTGACTATGAGGCCACCCTGAGGTGCTGAGCCCTGGGCTTCTACCCTGCGGAGATCAGACTGACCTGGCAGCGGGAGAGTGAGGACTAGATCCACGACGTGGAGCTCGTGGGGACCAGGCCTGCAGGGGATGGAACCTTCCAGAAGTGGGCATCTGTGGTGGTGCCTTCTGGAGAGGAGCAGAGATTCACGTGCTATGTGCAGCACCAGGGGCTGCCTGAGCTGCAGGAGCCCCTCTGGAGACCTTTAACAGGGTCGGTGGTGGGGCCTGGGGTCAGAGACCCTCACCTTCCCCTCCTTTCCCAGAGCAGTCTTCCCAGCCCACTATCCCCATCATGGGCGTCATTGCTGGACTGGTTGTCTTTGCAGCTGTTGTCACTGAAGCTGTGGTCACTTTTGTGCTGTGGAGGAAGAAGAGCTCTGAGTTTTTTTGTCCCACTGACGGTTCCAAGCCCCAGGTAGAAATGCCCTGCCTGGTTACTGGAAAGCACCATCTACACTCATGGGCCGACCCAGCCTAGCCCGGTGTGCCAGCACTTACTCTTTTGTAAAGCACATGTGACAAAGAAGCACAGATTTATCACCTTGATGATTGTAGTGATGGGGACCTGATCCCAGTAATCACAGGTCAGGGGAAGGTCCCTGGCTAAGGACAGACCTTAGGAGGGCAGTTAGTCCAGGACCTGGCGACTACAGCCTCTCCTTGTTTCCCTTATCCTGCCCTGGGTCTGTCACACATTTCTGGAAACTTCAGTCCAAGACTAGCAGTTTCTGAAAACCCCATGGCGCTGCCAATCTTCTGACTCCTCTCAAAAGACATTTTCTCCCCCACAGATAGAAAGGAGGGAGCTACCTCAGGCTGCAAGGCATGAAGGAGGCTGACTCTGAGATCCTTGGGATCTTGTGGTTGGGTAAGCTGACAGAGCCACTCAGGCAATATTTTCCTCCTGGCCATATTCCCGTGGGATCTGGACCAGGTCCTGTTTTGCTGCAACCCCAGGCAGTGACAGTGTCTGCCTCATGCCCTCACAGCTTGTAAATGTGAGACCCTGGGGCCTGATGTGTGGGTTGTTAGGGGAACAGTGACACATAAAGGAAGCAGCGAGGTTTTCTTTGACTTGATGTATTGAGCATGTGGATGGTTGTCAAGGTCACCCCTCATCAGACGGATATAATTTTTCACGAATGTTATTCGTAGAACGCTGAGGACAGCTGCCTGTGTGGGACTGAGTGGCAAGATTTGCTAACTTTTCCCTTTGTGAGACTTCAAGAACCCTGCACTTTTTCTTCGCAAAGGCATCTGAACAAAGCTCCTCCTGTGTCTCTGTAGCATAATGTGAGGAGGCGGGGAGACCAGCCCCTGTCCCCATGTCCACCAAGTGACCCCTTCCCCCTCCCCACGCTTTCGACCTGCATTCTTCCCTAACTACTCCTTCCCTGTTCCAGAAATGGGGCTGGATGTTTCCATCTCCTGTCTCTGGAATTTTGTGGTGCACTGAACCATAACTTCTCTCATTTCTCTATTAAAATTAGAATCTGAGTATAAATTTACTTTTTCAAATGATTTCTGGAGAGTGTTGATGGGTTAATTAAAGAGAAGATTCTTGAAATTGAGAGACAAAGCAAAATGGAAGAGAGAGAACCTTCCAGCATAATGTGTGTTTCTTTGAAGCTGATTTGTTGCAGAGTGAGGATTGTGATGGGCTGTGCACAGGTGGGTGCTCAGGCTACCATGAACTTTATGTAATACTGCCTGGGCTGGGTCATTCTAAGGTTTTCCATTGTCTTGCCCTTCAGTAGCATAATTTATCCCACCATAGGACCTGTGATCACAGGTGTTAGTGGAGGAATCTAGACTCCAACATGGCGGCGCTACTTCCAGCTTAGCAGGCCTTTTGTTCAAGACTTTTCTTCCACTCTTTGTACACACCCAAGAGACTTAATGGCAAGGCCAGAGTTCTGGCTACAACCATAATTCTCCCATGACCCAAGAAAGCTCACCTGCATTCCCACAAGTTCTGTAAACAGCAGTTTCAAGACAGTTTCCAAAGATCCCTTCCTCATGACCCCATCAACTCCTGCCTCAGTAGTTTTAAGACCAGGCCCTGTTTGCACAACCAGCTTCCCTACCTTCCTCTGAGCTTGCAAAAAGCCCCTCATGCTACTTCTCTCCCCTACCAAGACTCTTGGACCGAGAAACCTCACCCAGCAGTCCTAATAAGGCTATTCACGCCATTTCCGCTTTTCAGGCTTCATTCCCGTTTGGCTCCATTCTTCACATCTTTGCCAGCAGGGACTTGATATCACCCAGGGTGGCCTCTCTACATAGAAGGTTCCTTCTGTGTTATTGTGAAAAATTTCTGTAAATGCCTCACACTTCTTCCTTCCTTCCAGGCCTTTTTCACCTATTTCCATCTTTCCCCCACCTTTTTGAGATCTGAGTCTCACTCCCCCAGGCTTGAGTGTGTGGCGCCTATCTGCTCACTGCAACCTCCACTGTCTGGGCGGATTCTCTGTCTCAGTCTCCCCCAGTGTAACTGGGACGCCACAGACACGCACACTACAATGCCCAGTTTATTTTTGTATTTTAGTAGAGATGGAATTTCACCATATTAGACAGGATGATGATCTCCTGACCTTGATTCCGTCACTCTGCTCCTCCCAGAGTGCTGACTACAGGCATGAGCCACCAAGCCCAGCCTCCCCCAACATTCTTAAAGGAAGCAGATTCTGAAACTTCCAGAGAGAGGTCCCTGAGTTTTTCACCATAGGTTATTTTCTGCTGGTCTTCTCTTCTGCTCTCTCCTACTCTTCTTCCTGCCCTGAGTTGCAGTATCCTAGTGTTGGCCCAACCAAACTGCTGCAGGATCGGTAAAGCAGAGCTCCACCTAGATTCACATGGTTGGAGTTGACAATTGACCCATAAGCCTAGGTGGGGTTACTTTCCAGAGAAATATGTGTTTTTGTATGCAGTATGGTGAGGTTGGTGGAGGAGGAGGAGGGAGGACACAGAATGGCGAAAGCACTGGTGCATTGAAACCACATGAGATATATTGCCCTGTAGCTGCTACAAAATCGACATTTGACTTGAGGTTGCTATTTAATAAAGCAAAATATTTTTAGGAACAGGAGATGCTCTAAGAGTGATCATCCAATTAACTATATTTGTTGCCTCATAGGGATATGACTGCTTTTGCATTTAGAAAACATCATTAAAGTAAAACAGAAACATTTCTGGCCTTGTGGTGGCTAATGTTTTAGATGCAAGCTTTGTCCAAATCTGCGGCTCGGGATGTATGTGTATCTTGTACAGCTTTTAGAATGTGACGAATTTTTGTTTATTTGTAGTGGCAGATATCACGAAAATTATCCACGCACCTTTTTCTTCTTTTCATTTTTCGCTCAATGCCGTCATTAGTGTATTTTTAGTGGTTTGAAGACAACTCTTCCCATGTGAACCGGGGAAGACAAACGACAGACCTCTGTGCAGGCAGATGATAGATATAGTATAAGCTAAGAGCAGGAACAAGATGCCGAGCCAGGGAAGGTATGCGCGCTGCGTGGCAGGTGATCCAGAGTGTGGCTGTGGGGACAGGAGGTATTGTTGTTGGGTATCAGTATGGGCCTGTCGTACAAATGTGACCTTTGGAGCAGGATTGAGGATGTGAGGAGTTAATCCACAGGGATGCCTGAGAAAATTTTTCAGGGGAACCTTCAGTGCAGATTAATCTAGGGGCAGGAAATTGTCTGTGTTCTGGAAGGATGAAGAGGTCAGAAGGTTGTAAACAGAGAGAACCAAATGAGGTCAGAGGTGTGGTTAGAGCAGCAGCCCTTGGAGGATGGGAAGGCGGTTGGACCTTGCCTGAAAATGACATGGGGAGTTAGGAGGACTGTGCAAAGGAAAGTGACATGGCAGGATTTTATTCCTTTGCTTCTCCTCTGGCTGGCCAAAGCTGAGTAATAAGAACTGAGGTGGGACCAGGAGTGTGCGGGGAAAATGGTGGGAAAGGAGTGAATATCTCATATCGAGGATGTTGGTTTAATTGATCTCTGGGGGTGTGAGTGAGGGAAAATATGGAAGTGAAGGACTCGGGATGAATGGAAGAGACTTCACAGCACTTGCTAATGACGATTCAGGTGTGAGAAGAAGAATCATGACACGTGACAGTGTTGACCGAGGAGCCTAAGGGGTGGAGCGTTGTCATGGAGATAAAGACTTTGGGCAGGATGATACAGAGTGAGAGAGGGAAAATGCAGGCATTCAGGGAGGGAGAGACTTTACAGAGGAATGCAGGTGAGGGGCCCGATGCCCCTAAAAGGCTACAGATTCATCATCCAATCAATTTCCTACTTCCACTAATTTCTGTGTCTCAGAGCCAGAGATAATTGATTCTTCCCTGAAGCTGTCTGCACAGGCAGGTGAAAGTCAGGGAAGTTATGTCATTAAGTTGCTGGTAATAAGTCACAGATTATTGTGCTTTAGATAGAAATAAAGAAATAATAAGATAATTTTAATCAGAACACTTATTGAGGAAGACTACAATAATGCAAAAGAGATTTTAGACGCACTCTAAAGAAGGCAACATAACAGAAAAATAGTTGAGTAAGAAAGAGATAATATTAGCAGGCAGCAATGACAAATGTAAATAGACTTCTGTAAACCCTGTAATGAGGTCAACAATTACATTAACATAGCTGAATTGGGACAGAACCCTTCCTGGACGGAAACCTCTCTGACAAAGTCAATAATAATGGCAGCGCGCTGGCATCATATGGCAAAAGCATGAAAAAGCGGCAGCGGCGTGGCGCGGCGTGCTGTATGCTCATAGTAGCTCATAGTATAGCATAGCAGTCATAGCATATGGCATAGCATAGTAGATAAAAATATGAAAAATTCCCCCTTCCAGCCACTTAGTGGACAGTTGGATCGGACATTGTCCATTCTCCATCTTCCTTCAAAGTAGCCACTCCTGCGTCACTGCACCATGGCCTAGCCCCCTAACCCCAATCCATCCATCTTCACCATGCTCCTTAAAAATGCTCGTGCCCTAGCCATGCTCCCCTAATCCTAACTTCCTCCTCTCTCCTCTTACCATATTCCTTCCCATTAACCGCTTCTCTCATGGCTAATTCAATTTAACCATAAGAACCTTTTAAATATAATTTAGTCAAGACACTTTTCACAAATATAGAGTTACAGTAGATTCTATTTTTCAGAATAAGTTATTAATCTTGCCGAAAGTAAATAGTTGCGGCAAAATTATTCTCTTAGACTCTACTTGAGTCCTTTTTATTCCCAGACATCAACATTATTGGTCTGACTTTATCGATCCAGCAAAACAATCAGCTTTCCTAAATTTTTCAAACTTTTCACTCGTCAAATTGACCCTTTAGTTCACTAAAACATCTACTCTTTCTTTTGCGCTAGAGAAAGTCACAGACCAAATTTGTAGCCAAAGATAGTATCTCAAATAACTGACAAATCTTTTGCCCCTCCTCATTTAATAAATTCAATGGAATTAAAAAACAAACAAAACAAAACAAAAACAAACAAACAAAACTAAATTCGTAGCATTGCATTGCAGAAAAGACATGAGTATCCTGTAAGAAGTCAATAGGAAATCCCTTTGAAAATGATTAATCAAAAAAAAAGCGCCGAGGACCTGCACAAGGTTCCTAAGAATGTTGATTTTCTTCTGCTAGTTTTGAGGTTAAGCCTCATCTGTCTAATGTGACAGAGAATGGCTACTAATTATCACAAACTCCCCACAGTTGGTGCTAAAAGCCAATTTTAATTAGGCATTTTATCTGCCCACTTGACCTTTTTATTATTCTAGAAAAAATTTAAGCAGCAGTGAATTTAGAAGCTTGAAAAGAAATGCTTTTATTCATTCTGCATATCAGTAAATTATGTTCTTCTAGCTCTTGGTTGTTTATCTTCTAAATGTATATCCAACATCCAACATAGTAATTTATTCAAAATAAAGATTTCTTTTTGTTTCTTTGGTTTTATTTCATTTTTATTTTTTTTAAATACAGAAGACCAGGTAAAATGTTCATATAAAACCTAGATTCACTTCCTGAGCATGTTTTAGTGAATGTCTGAATTAGCTTAATAGAGAAATGTAAAAGACTTGGCCTGAAATATGGGTCAGACTTAAGTAGAACCTTTGTGGTGTTATTTCAGTGCATGTAAGCAGTACCAATTTGGTGGTTTTCCATATAACTACAGTTCCATCAGTGACTGGTCCATAATCAGCACCAAGGAATTGTTTCTCTGATTATTTCCTTTCAAATAAAATGACTTCTGTCTCATTTTCTCTACCAATACCCTTTCTCTGATTTCGCTCACCTTTCATAGCTACCATTTCCTCAGATAAAAGGCTATTAATATCGCACTTTATGTTTAGTGTTTCACAATACCACATTACCAATTCTATAGACACACGCTTTAAAAGGCTTAATATAAAATTTTACTAAACTCAGTACGTTATTTTGAACTCATTTCCCCAAAGTCAATTTCTTTTATCATCTACATCATTCTGGCAGACCACCATTTTTCTGAACCTAAGCTTGATACAGAAATGTGATCTTTTCTCTCTTTTAAAAAAATGTACAAAAGTGCTTTATTCCATTACAATGAACTGGAATGGTTGTCCCACCTCCAAGTTCACAGGTTGATAGCCTAATGCCCTAGGTTGTCATATTAGGCGGGGCCTTGGAAGGTGATTAGAGATTAGGTGCTTAGTGCCCTTAGAAAAAGAGGGCCTCAGAGATTCATCACCCTTTCTTTGAAATTACAGTGAGGAAAAGCATTTTCATCAGGCCCTTAATGGTGTTACCACCATGATCTTAGGTACTTGCTCGTCTTCAGAAGGGTAGAGATATACATTTGGCTGCTTATAAGCCACCCATTCCATGATATTCTTTAATATAAGCATGAACAAACAAACTCACCAATCTTCTAGGAAAGGTATTTATTCCCTTTTGAAAATCATCTTTACTATTCCGTGCTTGAACCATGAGGTTCCAACCAGGTTTCTGTTCCCTCAGCCTATGTGAGTTGAGTGCACTGGGTAGGGAAAAGTTTAGAGCTGCTCAGGTGGCTGCCAAATGGTGTGTAATACTTACCCTTCTACTATCTTCTACATTCTTATCAAAGAAAATTACAGAAGACAAAGAAAGTCATTTGGTGTATCACTGACACAAAACTAGAAGGATAATCCACCTGCTAAATAACAAGACAATGACCATGGAGTCAGGATCTGAAAAAAAATGAAATGATACATAATCTGAAAACCACAATTTCAAAATGCAGATTTAAAAGGCTAATTGCATAAATATGGAACAAATTCACTTAATATAAATCTGGAGTAGCACTCCTTTATAACTTAAAGTGCTAATATATAACATACTGAACAGAATGTTCATCAAGAGTGTTAGTGTTCCCATTTGCTATGAATTAATCTAGTTCACTCTGAGAATTCCTGAGCAACACTGTCCTTTTAAATGTCTACAAATAAATGACATCCAAAAGAAGACAAATTGAAAGCTCAGATTGGCAAGAGGGCACTTATAGATTGGTCAAGCACTAGGTATGCTTATTCTGGAACCCAAGGATAATATGGAAAAGGCCTACCGTGATAGTTTTTAAATATTTTTACAGGGTGGCCGTATTTACACATGGAGGTTAAAAACGGGTAGATATTATAGGATAGCCTATTTTACCTCATTATTAGGTACAGGTATTCTTAATATTTAAACCTTCAAACATGAAATGGGCTGCTTTAATTCTTGAATAAACTTTTGGAAACGGAAGTTTGAGGCTGACAATTACATATCAGAAAATGTGCTATAGATATGGATCTTGAAATAGTCTTGTTTCTAAGGTCCCCATATATTTATGCGAGATTTTTCTGAAGCTACGAGCAGGAATCTTTCTAATCTTCTCTCCATTATTCTACTTTTAGTTAACTGTAGCTGAACATCTATTATTCTGAGTCTATAATTAGCCCAATTATTTCATTAATGTTATTTGCCATGAAGATATTTTTTGCAGTATAGGAAAGTATAGGAAAAGCAGAGGAAAAAGTTATGAGAGTCCTTCGTATTTGTGCTTCACAGGAGATGATAGTGTCAATTATGAAATTCCATGCAATTTCATTTAATAGTTAGGGCACTACAAAATGGATGCTAATCCCAAACATGTACCTTCATTTCTCCTTTGATGTTCAATTCTGTAAGAGCAAGTGAAAGAAATCAGGCACATTCCTCAGCCCCAGGCTCAACACAAACAGGCCCAGTACAAACACATCCCACCATATATCTCTCAACTTCCTGGGCCCAGCAAACACATCCCACCATATATCTCTCTTTAACTTCCTGAGCCCAGTACAAAACACAACTCCCCAACTCAGAGACCACCATATATCCTCAACTTTAGAAAACACCACCTGAAAAGTCCCCTCGATAAGACACAGGCATTTGTGGTTTTACTGAAAGCACGGGGAACCAATAGAAAAACTGCTAAACGTATAACTTAAAATGTAAACCAATCGTACGTTGTAAACTAAAAGAATTCCCTTCCTCTGTAACTTTACGTGATCCTATTTACATCGGGCTATAAAAGCAAGCACTCCATTGTTCGAGGCCCCTTGTATGCTGTGGAATGGAGGGACCAAGTTCGAACTTGTAGTAAAAGATCCTGCTGCTTGGCTTGACTCTGGACTCTGTGGTCTTCTTTGGGGGAACAAACGTCTGGGTATAATATCTGGGGCTCGGCCCGATTCCCTAAGCCCACCAGACCCCTGGTCAATGGATCTACCAGGATCGATCTGCTGATAGGTGAGCCGCTCGTGGCCTGTTTGTCTGGTCCGGGTGGTCTGTTCTGAACCTGTATCTGTGACTTGCAGGTCTGAAACTGAAGCTGACGAGTCCTGGCAGACGCTGCTTATAGGACAGCCAGCTGGAGACTGGTGGGAGACGCCCCTGGCTCTCGTCTGATCTAGATTTTTATCTGAACTGATTCTGACCCGGGCTTCTGGAGCGCGCTTGCGGCTAGATATTATTAATATGCCAGATTTCCTTTACAGGAATTCTAACCCATATTCTTTTACAAGAAGAGACTACAAATTATTACAGGATGGGTAATACCCAGAGCACTCCCCTATCTCTCCTTACAAGTAATTTCAAGGATGGTAGAGCAAGGGGCCATGATCTTAGTATGGAAATCAGGAAGAGAAAGCTAATTACTCTGTGCCGCTCCAAATGGCCTGCCTTTGATGTGGGGTGGCCACCCAAAGGGACGTTCCGACTACCTGTCATCACTAGAGTAAAGTCCAAGATTTTCCTACCTGGGCGTGCAGGCCACTTGGATCAAATCCCATATATCCTCATATGGCAGGACCTTGTTGAGAACCCGCCTCCTTGGCTGTCCTCTTTCCAATTAGCCCCTAAACCCTGTAAGGCACTGGTTGCTCAGCCTCTAAAATCCAAGCAACCGACTGCCCCCCCATCCTGTTCTACTTGATAGCTGGGACCCACTGTCCACAGAACCCCTTCTGTACCCCTCCGGGCCCCAGGCCCCAGCCCCCCGGGCTGAGCTGCGGGAAGGAGCAGGTGGACAGGAGGCGGCCAGCGCACCTGGACCCGCTGAAAGTGAAAGTAACTCTGAAGGGCCGGCGGGGCGGACACGAGGACGCACTTTGCGGGCTAGCCCCCCCCCCCAGCCGTCTGACTCCACAGTGGCTCTACCCCTTCGGGAAATAGGACCCCCAGATGACACGGGAATCCCCAGGCTCCAGTGCTGGCCATTCTCCACCAGTGATCTGTATAACTGGAAGACTCAGAGTGCTCGGTTTTCAGACAACCTCAAAGATTTAATGGCTTTACTGGATAGTGTCATGTTCACCCACCAGCCTACTTGGGATGATTGTCAGCAGCTCCTCTGAATCTTGTTCACAACGGAGGAGTGAGAGAGAATACAGATAGAAGCTAGAAAGCTGGTCCCGGGGGACGACGGTCAACCGACTGCCAACCCTGACCTCATAAATGCGACTTTTCCTCTGACCAGGCCGGCGTGGGACTACAACATGGCAGAAGGTAGGGGACGGCTACACCTTTATCGCCAGACTCTAATGGCGGGTCTCCGGGCAGCTGCTCGCAAGCCCACTAATTTGGCTAAAGTATACTCTGTTCTGCAGGGAAAGACAGAAAGCCCAGCTACCTACTTAGAAAGATTAATGGAAGCTTTTAGACAATACACCCCCATAGACCCAGAGGCTCCAGGAAGTCAGGCAGCTGTTGTAATGTCTTTTGTAAATCAGGTGGCCCCAGACATTAAAAGGAAACTCCAGAAATTAGAAGACTTAGAGGGAAAACAGATTCAGGACCTCCTTCAGATAGCCCAGTGGGTTTACAATAACAGAGATACTCCAGAGGAAAAGCAATTTAAGGCCACTGAAAAAATGACCAAGGTCCTGGCAGCAGTAGTACAGAAAGAGCATCTACAGCCAGAGAACACCCAACCTAGGCGGTCCCCCAGACATGATAATCTGAGCAAAGACCAATGTGCCTACTGTAAGGAAGCTGGCCACTGGGTAAGAGACTGCCCCAAAAAGAAACAATGAGGACAGGGACCCCCTAGGTCTACACCCATACTAGTCACTCAAGATGAAGACTAGGGAAGACGGGGTTTGGACCCCCTCCCCGAACCTAGGGTAACTTTGCAAGTGGAGGGGTCCCCAGTTCAGTTCTTGGTCGATACGGGAGCACAGCACTCGGTCCTAGTTAAAACTAATGGAAAATTATCCTCCAAGTCCTCATGGGTACAAGGGGCCACAGGAATTAAGAAATACCCCTGGACAACACAAAGAATAGTAAACCTCGGAGCCAGGAATGTAACCCATTCTTTCCTGGTCATCCCTGAGAGCCCCTGTCCCCTATTAGGGAGAGACCTGCTAACTAAAATGGGAGCACAGATCCATTTCCTCCCTGAGGGGCCCGTCGTGACCAACTCCCAAAATCAGCCCGTGTCTGTCCTGACTATAACCCTAGAAGATGAGTACCGGCTCCACCAGGAGCGAGCGGCCCCTGACCAGGACATAGCAACCTGGCTCCAGCAATATCCAGGAGCTTGGGCGGAAACGGGGGGCTTAGGACTGGCAAAACACCATCCTGCCTTGTTTGTGGAACTCAAGCCTGGGACAGACCCCGTTCGGGTACGCCAATACCCGATGCCCCTAGAGGCCAAAGAAGGGATTGCACCACATATTCGCCAGCTCCTCGACCAAGGGGTCCTTCGCCCATGTCACTCGCCCTGGAACACTCCATTGTTGCCGGTACGAAAACCTAATAGTGGAGAATACAGACCTGTACAAGACTTGAGAGAAGTCAGTAAGAGGGTTATGGACATACATCCAACTGTGCCTAACCCGTACACCCTCCTGAGTACCCTAAACCCTAAACATCAATGGTACACTGTTTTAGATTTGAAAGATGCTTTCTTCAGTTTGCCTTTAGCCCCTCAGAGCCAAAAGCTCTTCGCCTTTGAGTGGACTGACCCTGAGAGGGGCATAAGTGGCCAGCTGATATGGACCAGACTGCCGCAGGGATTCAAAAACTCTCCTACCCTGTTCAATGAGGCCCTCCATGAAGACCTGGGTGAGTACCGATGCAAACACCCTGAAATAACCTTACTACAGTATGTTGATGACCTCCTGATTGCTGCCGAGACCCAAGAAGCTTGTATTCAAGGGACCAAGGGTCTCTTACAAACTCTAGGGAATCTAGGCTACCGAGCCTTGGCAAAGAAAGCTCAAATCTGTAAATCAGAAGTAACATATCTGGGGTACCTGCTAAAAGGAGGGCAGCACTGGTTAACAGATGCCCGGAAGCAGACCGTTCTGCAGATCCCTAGGCCACAATCCACCCGACAAGTAAGGGAATTCCTGGGGTCGGCGGGATTTTATAGACTATGGATACCTGGGTTTGCAGAACTGGTTAAACCCATGTATCAGGCAACACGGGGGCAGCAGCCATTTAAGTGGACAGAAGAAGCCGAGTCAGCTTTCCAACAGATCAAAACCGCCCTACTCTCTGCACCTGCACTGGGACTACCTGATGTCACCAAGCCCTTCCACTTATACGTGGACAAGAGCAAGGGTGTCGCCAAGGCGGTAATAACTCAAAACTTAGGCCCCTGGCGGAGGCCGGTTGCCTACCTGTCAAAGAAATTAGACCCAGTGGCTGCCGGGTGGCCCCCTTGTCTCCGAATGATTGCGGCCACGGCCCTGATGGTACAAGATGCTGATAAACTTGTCATGGGTCAAGAATTACAGGTCGTTACCCCACATGCCATCAAGGGTGTACTCAAACAGCCACCTAATCGATGGATAAGTAACGCCCGGCTCACCCACTACCAAGGACTACTACTAAATCCCCTCAGGATAACTTTCCTGCCCCCAACAACCTTAAACCCTGCCTCGCTGCTGCCCAACCCGGACCTGGACGCCCCGTTCCATGATTGCACCGAGATACTAGCTCAGGTGCACGGAGTTCGAGAGGACCTGCAGGACCGCCCACTTCCTGACGCTGACCTCGTCTGGTTTACTGATGGGAGCAGCTCCATACACCAAGGCCAGAGGTATGCTGGAGCAGCAGTGACTTCAGAGACTGAGGTAATCTGGGTGGAACCCCTGCCCCCGGGGACATCGGCCCAGAAGGCCGAACTGATAGTGCTCACCCAAGCTCTCACCTTAGGGGCAGGGAAGAAACTGACAGTATACACAGACAGCCGATATGCTTTTGCTACGGCGCACATACATGGGGCCATTTACAGGGAGGGAGGGTTACTAACGGCTAAACGAAAAGAGATAAAAAACAAGCAAGAGATCCTAGCCCTGTTAACAGTCCTATGGAGACCAGAAAAATTGGCTATTGTACATTGCCCAGGGCATCAGAAACCAACCACTCCAATTGCTCAAGGCAACTTTCTGGCAGACCAAACTGCAAGGAGTGTGGCAAAGGCTCCCAGCCAACTCCTTGCACTCCAGCTCCCTGATCTGGGCCCCCGGGACTTGCCATATCTCCCTGATTATTCAGAACAAGATCTCCAGTGGATCGACAAACTTCCCCTGAAACAGATCCAGAATGGGTGGTGGACTGATACTAATGGCCAAACCATCCTACCAGAAAAATTAGGACACCAAGTGTTAGAACACATCCACCGAACCACCCACCTGGGTGCCCGGCGGATGATAGACCTGATCAGACGCTCCAAGCTCAAAATCAGACATATAGCCGAGACAGCCAGCAGCATCCTGACAAGTTGCAAAGTCTGCCAGCTTAACAACGCCTACCCCCAATCCCAGGCTGCAACGGGAACAAGGCTCAGGGGAACCAGGCCCGGTATCTACTGGGAAATAGATTTTACTGAGATAAAGCCAGGAAAATACGGGTATCGGTACTTACTTGTCTTTGTAGATACTTTTTCACGATGGACTGAAGCATTCCCAACCAAAAGGGAAACTGCTCAGGTTGTAGCAAAGAAAATCCTGGAAGATATCCTCCCCAGGTATGGCTTCCCCATCCAGATAGGGTCAGATAATGGGCCGGCCTTCATCGCTAAGGTAAGTCAGGATTTGGCTTCCATCCTTGGGGCAAATTGGAAACTACATTGCGCTTACAGGCCCCAGAGTTCAGGACAGGTAGAGAGGATGAATCGGACCTTAAAGGAGACCTTAACTAAATTGACTATGGAAACTGGCGCTAATTGGGTGGTCCTTCTCCCCTACGCTCTGTTCTGGGCCCATAATACCCCTTACAGACTGGGCCTTACCCCTTATGAAATCATGTATGGCAGACCCCCACCCCGGTCCCTAGCCTAAAAGATGATCTGCTCAAGTCTGAAACAGAAAATGTCTCTGAACTCTTATTTTCCTTACAAGCCTTGCAGAAAATTCATCAAGAAATCTGGCCCAAGCTGAAGGAACTATATGAGACCGGTCCCCCACTGACACCCCATCCGTACCAGCCAGGAGACTGGGTCATGGTTAAGCAACACCGAAAAGAGACCCTAGAACCCAGGTGGAAGGGACCACTCCAGGTACTCCTAACCACACCCACCGCCCTGAAGGTAGAAGGCATCGCGTCGTGGATCCACTACACCCACGTCAAGCCAGTGGACCCAACCTCCGACCTTCTGGGACCAATCACGGTGGCGGCTGAAGCACCGGCCACGTGGACTGTGGACAGAGCTAAGAACAACCCCTTAAAACTCACCCTGCGCCGGCAGCATAGCTCACTGCAAACATACAGTTAGGTAGTCTAGCCCTAACGTTAGTCGCCCTAGTGGCCGCTGGAGAAAACACCAAACCAGCTCCTAATCCCTTTGTCTGGAGATTCTGGCTTTATGAAAACCGAACCCACCCTGGGCAACCTCATAAGCCTGGGAAACTATTAGCCAGTGCTGATTGCCCCTCCTCAGGGTGCAATAGCCCAATTCTACTAAATTTTACTGGTTTTCAAATAGCCAAACCTATGACACCAATAATATGCTTTGAGTTTGATCAGACTAAATACAATTGTAAACACTATTGGTGGCACCAAAATGCCAGCTGTCCTTATAACTATTGTAACATCCATAGATTCCGTTACTGGGGAGAGGAAGAACAGTTAGACCCTAAGTGGGCCTTCCATCATAGACGGGACGGAGACTTTTCATATACATGGATAGTTAGAGACCCCTGGAACTCCCGCTGGACCACGCCTCAACATGGGGCTGTATACTACTCCCCCTCCTCCACATGGCCTAGCAGTCACCTCTATCTGTGGCGAGGTCTAGTGCAGGTACTGCCTCTGGTCCATGGAAATATCCAACGACAAGAAAACAGACTAACACAAGACTTACGTCCTTTCTCCTGGTTAAAATTATTACAAGAAGGACTAGAACTTGCTAACCTTACAGGACTTCACAGCCTGTCTGGCTGCTTTCTGTGTGCCACTCTAGGGCATCCACCACTAACCGCTGTCCCTCTGCCATGGGGATCCTCTACCTCTGCCCAAGCTAACAACCTCCGAAACCTCTCATATGCCCCTATCCTTAATGTGCCCCTATACCTAAACCCCAGTCAGGAGAAGTTTCCCTAATGTTTCTCAGGAACCAATTCCAGCCTCTGCAGCATCACTGCAATGCCCCCTAATATCTCCCTACGGGCTCCGCCGGGCATATTCTTCTGGTGTAATGGAACATTATCTAAGAACCTATCTAGTCCCTCTGTTACCAACCTACTGTGTCTTCCTGTCACATTAGTTCCCCGGTTGGCTCTACTAACTGCCGGCGAGTTCCTAGGGTACACCGGTAACTGGACTAGTACTGCTATTCACCCAGTCCCTAGACCGAGACCTGCATGAGCCATATTTCTCCCCCTCATTGCGGGAATCTCCCTCACCTCATCCCTCATTGCGGCCGGACTGGTGGGGGGAGCCCTAGGTCACACCCTCATAGAAAGCAACAAGTTATACCAACAATTTGCCGTTGCTATGGAGGAGTCGGCTGAGTCCCTTGCCTCCCTTCAGCGGCAGCTCACGTCCCTAGCTCAGGTAACCTTGCAGAACCGGAGGGCCCTAGACCTACTCACTGCTGAAAAAGGTGGTACATGTATGTTTCTAAAAGAAGACTGTTGTTTCTACATAAATGAATCAGGGCTTGTAGAGGACTGGGTCCAACAGTTACGCAAGCTAAGCACAGAAGTAAAAACACGGCAGTTTGCTTCAGCTGCAGACCAATGGTGGAATTCCTCTGTGTTTTCCCTGTTAGCCCCCTTCCTTGGACCCCTTCTAAGTCTACTATTTCTGTTTACCGTAGGACCTTGTGTTGTTAACAGAATTTTACAATTTGTCAGGGAAAGATTTGACACCGTACAGCTCATGGTCCTCAGAGCCCAATACCAACCTGTAAACGCTGAAACAGAATCAGACTTATAAGACCCAAGATTGGCTCTAGAGGTACCTAAGAAAAGGGAGGAATGAAAGAAACCCGACACATGCCTCCATATATCTCCCAACTCCCTGGGCCCAGCACAAACACATTCCTCCATATATCTCTCTCAACTCCCTGAGCCCAGCACAAACACATTCCTCCATATGTCTCTCAACTTTAGAAAAACACCACCTGGGAAATCTCCGATAAGGACACAGCGGGAATCAATAAAAAATGCTAAATGCATAGTGTTAACCAATTATAGTGCTGTAACCAAAAGAATTCCCTTGTTCCTCTGTAACTTTACATATCCTGTTTACATCAGGCTATAAAAAGGCAAGCACTCGCATTGTTCGGATGCTGTGGAATGGAGGGACCAAGTTCGAACTTGCAGTAAAAGATCCTTGCTGCTTGGCTTTGACTCTGGACTCTGGTGGTCTTCTTTGGGGAACAAACGGTCTGGGCATAACACCACATCCTCTTACACAACAAGATCTCCTGAGAACTCAGTGTCAGGAGATCAGCATCAAGAAGGTGATGCTTAACTATTGGTGAAGGATCCACCCAATACCCTTCATCCACCCTGTACTGTTTCCAAACAGAAACCTGAGGCAGAGGCAGAGCCTCTTGGAAAACCTCTACTAGGGCAGTACAGGAGGAAAATATGGGCCTGGAGCCCCCATACAGGATACCACCACCCTCCAGACTCCAGAGTCATAGACCCACCAAAAGCTCCCACACTCAGTGTGGAAAAGCTACAGGCACTCAACAGCAGCCCAGCCCATGAAAGCAGCCATGGGGGCTAAAGCCTGCAAAGCCACAGGTGCACTGCCCTAGTAGAGGTTTTCCATGAGCCTCTGCTTCTGTAGCAGGTTACTCCCCGTTCCTACTACCCACCGCCCTTGCACCACTGTACTGCCAGCCTACTCCTCCCCACCTTACCCACTTCTTTTTACTTCCAACACCACCCCTCCCTCTCAAGTACATGAATAAATCACCTTCCACCAGGCCCCACCTGCTACATTTGGAATTACAATTTCCCATGTGTTTTGGTAGGGACACAGAGCCAAACCATATTATTTTGACCCTGATTCCCCGAATAGCGTATCCTTCTCACTGAGTAAAATACATTCATGCCTTTTCAAAAGGTGCCAAAAGTCTTAACTCATTCCAGCATTAACACAAATGTAAAAGGTTCAACATCTCATCTGAGAAAAGCCTACAGTCCCTTTTGCCTGTGAGTCCCTGAATTTAAAAGGGAGTTCTTTTCTTTCAAGGTACAATGATGGTACAGACATTGGATAAGTTTTCTCAATCCAAAGGGAAGAGATTTGTCAGGAAAATAACACAAATGGGATCACAGGCCCAGTGCAAGTCCAAAACCCAGCAGGACAGTATCCACTTAATCTTACAGCTCCAGAATCATCACGAGAACTCACCATCATGAGGAAAGCATTAAGGAGATGGTGTTGGCCGGGCGCGGTGGCTCACGCCTGTAATCCCAGCACTTTGGGAGGCCGAGGCGGGCGGATCACAAGGTCAGGAGATCGAGACCACGGTGAAACCTCGTCTCTACTAAAAATACAAAAAATTAGCCGGGCGCGGTTGTGGGCGCCTGTAGTCCCAGCTACTCGGGAGGCTGAGGCAGGAGAATGGTGGGAACCCGCGAGGCGAAGCTTGCAGTGAGCTGAGATCCGGCCACTGCACTCCAGCCTGGGCGACAGAGCGAGACTCCGTCTCAAAAAAAAAAAAAAAAAAAGGAGATGGTGTTTAACCATTTGTGCGAGATCCTCCCCCAACACCCACCTTTTACCCCTCACCCCCACCATAATCCCCCCATTCTCCCCAATTCTCACCTTCCAACACCCACTGCTCTCCATGATTAAATCACCTTCCACCTGTCCCACTTCTAACGTTTCCGATTATAGTTCCACCTAAGTTTCTGTAGGGACACACAGCCGAATCTTATTCTGTCCCTGCCTCCCCCAATCTCAAGTCCTTCTCAATTTGCAAAATACAACAATGCCTTACCTACAGCCCCCGTAGGTCTTAACTCATTCCAGCATTTACTCAAATGTCCGAAGCCCAAAGTTGTATCTGAGACAAGGCAGTCTCTTCTGCCCCTGAGCCTCTGAAATACAAACAAGTTAACTACCTCCAAGGTATAATGATTGTCCAGGTATTGAGTAAGAATTCGCAGCCAAAAGGAGCATTTTTGCCAGAAAGAAGAACAAAACACAAATGGGACTTACAGGTCCCATTAAAGTCCAAAACCCAGCAGGCCAGTTATTCAAACCCACAGATCCAAAGTCACCCTTTTTTAATCCTTGTCCCACATCCAGGGCACAAGGGTATGAGGGCTGGGCTCCCAAGGCCTTGGGAAGCTCTGCACCTGTGGCTTTGCAGTGTTCAGCCCCCGCAGCTGCCCTCATGGGCTGTGCTGGTGTAAAGTGTCTGTAGTTTTTACCCATGAAGGATACAAAACTCTTGGTGGGTCTATGATCTGGGGTCTGCATGATGGTGGCCTCCATTGTGGGGGCTCTAACACCATATTTTCCTTCTGCACTGCTCTAGTAGAGGTTTCTCATGAGGCTCTGCCTTTTGGCAGCCTTCTGACTGGACACCAGGCACTTTCATACATCTTCTGAGAATGTGTGGGATCTCAAGCCTCTGGACTAGTGCTTTGTGCACCCAGTGGCTTAACACTATGTGGAAGCCACCAAGGCTCATAGCTTGCACCCTCTGAAGCAGTGACCCAAGCTGTACCTGTCTTTGAGACAAGGCCAGAGCAGGAGCTGGAGCTGCAGGGAGCTACAGTGCTGCCTGCATCCCTGCTGCACACAGCAGCAGGACCATGAGGCTGGCCCAGGAAACCATTCTTTTCTCCCCAGGGCCTGTGACAGCAAGGGCTGCTGCAAACATCTCTGAAATGCCTCCAAGGCTTTCTCTCCCATTGTCTTGGCTATTAGCACTGGCCTTCATTTTATGCAAATTTTTGAAGCCATCATGAATTTTCCCTCTGAAAATCAGCTTTTGTTTTGACCACTTGGCCAGGCTGCAAATATTCCAAACTTTTGAGTTCTGCTTGTCATTTAAATATAAGTTCCAACTTAAGGTCATTTCCTCGGTCACACAAAAGAGCACAGGCTGTTTGACACAGACAGGACACCTCTTGAGATTTGCTGCCTAGAAGTTCATTCCACCAGATATCATCACCCTCACTGAATCATCACCCTCAAGTTCCACGTTTCACAGATCTCTAGGGCAAGGTCACCCTGCAGCCACGTTCTTTCCTACAGCAAAACAAAAGTAACCTTGGCTCTTGGCTCCTGTTCCCAGTAAGTTCCCCGTTTTCATCTGAGACCTCATAAGCCTGGCCTTCACTGTCTCTCCTTCTGTCAGCATTTTAATCACAACTATTTAACAAGTCTCTACAATGGTCCAAACTTTCCCTCATCTTCCTGTCTTCTTTCAAGTCCTCCAAACTCTCCAACCTCTTGCTGTTAGCCACTTTGAACCTGCTTTTACATTTTCAGCTATCTTTTTCACAGCCTGGCAATGTAGAAGGAAAAAAAAAGTCAATTTTCAGGGCAAACTTCAAGAAGGCTTCAGATCTTTGCATTAAAAAGACCAGTGCTAATAGCTAATACAATGGGGAAAAGGGAAAAGTCATTGAAGGTATTTCATAGCTTCATTTTGCAGTACTAAATTTCTGTATGATCATAACGAAAAGGGGCTCATGGTTCTGTAGGCTGTAAAGAAAGCATAGTAACTTCTGCTTCTAGGAGGACTCAGGAAGCCTCTCAATTATACCAGAAGGACAAGCAGCAATAAAATGTTGCATATGGCAGGAGTAGGAGCAACACAGAGAGGAAAGAGGTGTCACATCCTGTTATACAACCAGATCTCATGAGAACTCAGTATCACAAGGTCAGCATCAAGAAGATGGAACTTAACCATTGGTGAAGGATCTACCCCGCAACACACCTCCACCCCCTACTGTTTCCAGGCAGAAGCCTGATGCAGAGGCAGAGCCTCTTGGAAAACCCCTACTAGGGCAGTGCAGAAGGAAAATATGGGCTTGGAGTCCCCATGCAGGATACCACCATCCTCCAGACCCCAGATTCACAGACCAACCAACAGCCCACACCCTCAATATGGAAAAGCTACAGGTACTCAACACCAGCCCAGCCCATGAGAGCAGCCACGGGGCTAAAGCCTGCAAAGCCACAGGTGCACTGCCTTAGTAGTTTTCCATGAGCCTCTGCCTCTGCAGCAGGCTACTCCTCCCTCCTACTACCCACCACCCTCCCACCACCCTATGGCCAGTCTACTCCTCCCCACCACTTTTTCCTTACTCCCCCACCCTCCTCCCATCCATGATTAAATCACCTCCCACCAGCCTTCACCTCCAAAATTTGGGATTACAGTTCCACATGAGTTTTTCTAGGGAAAAACAGCCTAACCATATTATTCCGACCTTGACCCTTCCAAATCTCATGTCCTTCTCACAGGGTAAAATACAATCATGCCTTTTCAAAAGTTTCCAAAAGCCTTAACTCATTCTAGCATTAACTCAAATATAAAAAGTTCAAAGTCTCATCCAAGACAAGGCTACAGTCTCTTCTGCCTATGACCCCCTGAAGTTAAAACGGAGTGCTTTTCTTCAAAGGTACAATGATGATACAGGTATTGGGTAAGCTTTCTCAATCCAAAGGGAAGAAATTTCCCAGAAAAATATCACAAATGGGACCATAGGCCCAATGCACATCCAAAACCCAGCAGACCAGTATTCATTCAAACTCACAGCTACAAAATCATGAAGAGAACTATCAGAAGGACAGCATTATGGTGTTTAACCATTTGTGAAGGATCTGCCCCCAACCCCTGCCTTTTCCCACCATAATTCCCCCCAATTCTCCCCACCACCCCTACCTTCCAACCTCCACTCTCCACCATGATTAAATCACCTTCCACCAGCCCCTACCTTTAACATCTCCCATGACAATTCCACATCAGTGGGACACAGAACCAAATCATATTATTCTGTCCCTGCCCCCACCAATCTCATGTCTTTCTCACATTGCAAAATACAATGATGCCTTCCCTACAGTCCCCCAAATCTTAACTCATTCCAGCATTTACTCAAATGTGTAAAGCCCAAAGTTTCATCTGAGACAAGGATACAGTCCCTTCTGCCCATGAGCCTCTGAATTATAAAACAAGTTAACTATTTCCAAGGTACAATGATTATACAGGCAACAGGTAAGCATTCCCAGCCAACAGAAGAAAAATTGTTAGAAAGAAAAACAAAACACCGATGGGATTCACAGGATACATGAACCTCCAAAACCCAGCAGGCCAGTCATTTAATCCTACAGCTCCAAAATCATCCTTTTGGAATCCTTGTCCCACATCCACGGCAGAGGGGTGTAAGGGCTGGGCTCCCAAGGCTTTGGGCAGATCTCCACCTGTGGGTTTGCAGTGATCAGCTCCTGTGGCTGCCCTCACGGACAGGGCTGGTGTTGAGTGCCTGTAGCTTTTCCACACTGAGGGGGCAAGCTGTTGGTGGGTCTATGAATCTGGGATTTGAAGGATGTTGCCTCCCTGTGTGAGGGCTTCAACTTGATATATCCCTTCTTTCCTGCCCTAGTAAAGGTTTCCCATGAGGCTCTGCGTCTTGGAAAGGCTTCTCCCTGGACACCCAGGCTTTTCTGTACATCCTCTGGACTATAGACGGAGGCTCCCAAGCCTCTAGTCTCTTGCTCTGTGCACCTCCTGGCTTAACACTATGTGGAAGCCATCAAGGCTTGGAGCCACCTCTGAAGTAGTGACCCAAGCTGTACCTGTGTATCTATCTTTCAGCCATGGCTGGAGCTGGAGCTGCAGGGATGCAGGCAGCAGTGTCCTGAGGATGCACACAGCAGCGAGGCCATGGAGCTGGCCCAGGAAACCATTCTCTCCTAGGCCCCAGGGCCTGTGACAGCAAGGGCTGTTGCAAAGGTCTCTGAAATGCCATCAAGGCTTTTTCCCCATAGTCTTGGCTATTTGCACTCGGCTCTTTTTTATGCAAATACTCTAAGTGTTCTTGAATTTTTCCCCCTGAAAATCAGCTTCTCTTTGTGACCACTTGGCTAGGCTGCAAATTCTTCAAATTTTTGAGCTCCACTTCCCATTTAAATAGAAGTTGCAACTTGAGGTCATTTCTTAGGTTGCACATAAGAATACAGGCTGTTGAACGAAGAGGACACCTCTTGAGCTATGCTGCCAAGATGTTCATTCCACCAGATACATCCTAAATCATCACCCCCATGTTTATAGTTTCACAGATCTCCAGGGCTAACGCCAATCAAATGTAACCTTGGCTCCTGTTCACAGGAAATTCCTCATTTTCATCTGAGACCTTTTAAGTCCGGCCTTCGCTGTCCATCCTTCTGTCAGCCTTCTGATCACAAGTATTTAACAATTCTCTACAGTGGTCCAAACTTTTCCTCATCTTGCTGTCTTCTAAGCTTTCCCAACTCTCCCGACCTCTGTCTTTTACCTACTTCTGAACCTGCTTCTACATTGTCAGTTATCTTTGTCACAGCCTGGCAATGTGGTAAAAGAAGAAAAGTCCATTTTCAGGGGAAAATTCACGAAGGCTTTCAGATATTTTCATGAAAAGAATGTGGGTGCTGGTTGCCAAGACAGTGGGGAAAAGGCCTTGAAGGCATTTCATAGCTCCACTTCACAGCACTAATTTTGTGTATAATCATAAAGAAAAGAGGTTTAATTGGCTCACGGTTCTGCAGGCTGTAAAGGAAGCATAGTGGCTTCTGCTTCTAGGAGGACTCAGGAAGCCTCCCAATCATATCAGAAGGCCAAGGGGCACCGAGATGCTTCATATGGCAGGAGTAGGGGCAAGACTGAGAGAAGAGGTGCCACACCCTATTATACAACCAGATCTCATGAGAACTCCATATCACAAGGTCAGCATCAAGAAGATGGTGCGTAACCACTGGTGAAGGATCCGCCCCTCTATCCCCACCTCCACCTCCACTTCCCACTGTCTCCAGGCAGAAGCCTGCTGCACAGGCAGAGCCAGATTCATAGACCCAACAACAGCTTGCACCCTCAGTGTGGAAAAGCTGCAGGCACTCAACACTAGGCCAGTCCATAAGAGCAGCCACGGGGGCTAAAACTTGCAAAGCCACAGGTGCACTGCCCTAGTAGAGGTTGTCCATGAGGCTATGCCTCTGCAGCAGGTGACTCCCTACTCCCACTACACCCCACCCTTCCACCAGCCTACAGCCAGCCTACTCCTCCTCACCCTACCCACCCCTTTTTCCTTCCACCCGACCTGCCTCCCATCCATGATTAAATCACTCCCGCCAGGCCCTCTTCCTTCTGTCATTCTCCAATCCCTCCAAACCCTCTCAGTCTTTGTTTGTTACCCACTTGGAACCTGCTTCTACTTTTTCAGGTATCTCTGGAGTGGGGTTGGCTATGTAGTAATAACACAAAACCTGATATAAGGGGGGAAAATTCAAGACTTCAGAAACTTGCATATACAAAAGCCCTGTGCAAATTAGCCAAGACAAATGGAAAAAGGCCTTCAAGACATTTCACAGCTCCTCTCTGCAGTTCTAATTTTCTGTATTATCGTAAATAAAAGAGGTTTAACTGACTCGGGATTCTGCAGGCTGTGAAGGAAGCATAGTGTCTTTTGTTTCAGGGAGGAGTCAGGAAGCCTCCTAATTATACCAGAAGGCCAAGGAACAATGAGCTGTCTCCCATGGCAGAAGTAGGAGAAAGACAGAGGAAAGAGGTTCCACAGCCTGTTAAACAACCAGATCACATTAGAACTCACTATCAGGACAGCATCAAGGGGATGGTCCTGTATCATTCGTGAAGGATCTACCCGCACCATTTTAGGACTAAATCTTTTTCCACCTAGGCCCCACCTCTAACATTAGGGAGTATAATTCCACATGAGTTTTGAAAGGGACATAGAGACAAACCATATTATTCTGTCCCTGACCCTACGAACTTCATGTCCTTCTCACATTGCAAAATACAATCATGCCTTGCCAGCATGAGTCTTAACTCATTTCAGCATTAACTCAAAGTTACAAAGTCCAAAGTCTCATCTAAGTTAAGGCTCCAGTCTCTTTTTTCCTATGAGTCTCTGAAATAAAAAGCAAGTTCACTGCTTCTAAGGTACAATGACGGTACAGGCATTGTGTAAGCTTTCCATATCCAAAAGGAAGACATTTTCCAGAAAGCTTCTTATTTCTATCTGAGGCCTCCTCAGCCTGGCCTTCACTGTCCATGTTTCTGTCAGGATTTTTGTCACAACCATTTAACCAGTCTCTAAGATGGTCCAAACATTTTCTCATCTGTCTGTCTTCTTTTGAGCCCTCCAAACTCTTAAAATGTCTGTCCATTACCTAGTTCCAAAGCTGCTTCCACATTTTTAGGTATCTTTATAGCAATGCTCCAGTCCTTATTTGCCATTTTCTGTATGATTCATTTTGAAAAAGAGGTTTAATTGGCTTATGGTTCTGCAGGGTGGACAGGAAGCACACTGGCTTCTGCTTCTGGGAGGCCTCAGAAATCTTTCAATCTTCGTGCAAGGTGAAGAAAGAGAAAGAGTGAGTAAGTTGTCTCACATGGCAAGAGGAAAACATGCAGAGTAGGGAGGTGACATAGAGTTTTCAATGACCAGGTCTCATGAGAAGTCACTCATGATTGTGAGGACAGTAGCAAGAGGATGGTGCTAAACCATTCATGAGAACTTTGCCTTCAGGATTCAATCACCTTAGACCAGGATCTACCTTCAACATTAGGAAATATAATTCAACATGAGATTTGGTGGGGACATATATTCGAATTGCATCATCAGTCTTTGAGTATAAAGACATCCACATCAGGCTTTATACAGCCAGCTTCTTTGAGACTCTTCACACGGTTTGAAGTCTACAGCATATATACTAAAATATTCATACTTTAAAAAGCAATAAAGTAAGTGGTATCTTTCTTCCAAAAGTTACACTGGTAGTGTAGGCAATCATAGCATGATTTAGTTCATCTTTGCTACTTTTTCTATTCTATCACCATATTAACTGTTTCCTACACAATTCTATATTCAGCTGAGTTTCAACTGAGAACAAAAGCATCCTTGTCCTACCACCAACAGCTGGCATTAGCTCTTTTTTCGTGTTATTATTCTGCTGTAGAAAGTATCCTTGAACTGGAAACAGTCCACAAAGGAGTATCTAGTCATTTAACACTATCAATTCCTGGGTGACTTTTTGAAAAAACAGTATCTTTTGCTGCAAGAAATGCAGCATCTGTGAGTCCATGTCTCTCACTCGAATTGGATGAAAGTGGTGAATTTCAGCCAAAGTGGCCAAAGAAATCCTGTTCCTGTGATTCTGATGTCATCAGCCTCTGCACCTCTGTCTTCCCTTCTGCCCCACATTGCCTGCTTTTCGTGACATTGGTAAAAGCTTCCTTGTGTATGTGGATGATGTCTAGGATGTTGGCCTGGTGTCCCTGAGACAGCCCTAACAGGTCCATGACTGGGTCCAGGTCCTGCCTGGGTTGACTGGCAAAGAGCTCACTGACGGTGTTGAAGGCATCTCTGGTGAAATGATGGCCTGGTCCAACTCCAATGCCTGGCTGAGGCTGAAGTACTGGCTGCCATCTGATGCTCTTTCTTAAAGCCTGTCACCATCATCTGCTTGCATGTCAACTCACTGGCTGTGAAGTTGAGCTGAGCGTCCTGCTGTCCATCTTCTTGGTGAAGCACTCGAAGCTGTCAATCTTGCTCTCCCACTTCTAAAGGTTAAGGGTCATCCTGGGGGTGGGCTCAGGGTCAGGAAGAAGCTGGAATTCACCATCTCATCCTTCTCAGCCTACCTCTTGCCCTGTCTCCAGGCTCTTCAGTGCTGGTGGGGCACATCAGGAAGTGATGGAAGATGTGGCACTGTGCCCGCACCCAGAAGCTGGCCGTGCGGTTCATCCACTAGATTGGGCCCTTTCTGTACTTGAGCAGAGTCCTCCTCAAGATGGCCTGTGGTCTGCCTCTTGGCACCCAAGAAGCCCACAGTGCTGTAGGAGCCCTGAAGCATGGACTGGGGCCCCAAGGGCAGCACACACCCTGCTCCTGAGCCTGCTGCTCATTTTCTCTATGTGGCTCCATTTGTAGCACAGTTGTTGCACTGAGGCCTGTGCATGCCAGGCAAGGCCAAACTGGCTCAAAGAGCAACCAGCCACCTCTGCAAGGGTGCGCCAGGAGCAGGTGGACCAGCCACCAACCTCACTCGCTGCCCTCAGGGTAAATCAGTAATTCTGCCCTGGAGGTAGGGCCCCAGTGCCATCTGCTTTTCCTCAGGCCTCTGCTCCATCAGCCATCAGGTGGCAGCTACTCAGGCTGCGGGACCTGGCCACCCCTGCTTCCTTGAGTGGGTAAGGCTGGTGGCTGGTCTACCTGCTCCAGGCACACCCTTGCAGAGGTGGCTGGTTGCTCTTTGAGTCAGCTTGGCCTTGCCTGGCATGCATAGGCCCTGGGTATTAACAAGCTGCGCTGAGTGAGCTTGTCCTGTCTTGTGCCAAATTCTAAGTCTGGCCAAGGCCACAGAAGGCTGAGTCCCCTGGGTGGTAATCCTGGCTGCTGCTGGAGGGCCCACAGTGCCTCTCCCCTCCCAGGGCCCAGAATGAGGCCCAACTGGGTCAAGACCCCTTAGATATGGATCTTGTTCCCCAGGAGGGGGCCTCTGTCCCACAGGTTGGGTGAGAAGATGTATGGCATGCTGCTGGCTGCTAGGGTTGTTGGGAGGCCACGTTTACCCTTTCCTCCAGGGACATCAAAGTTTCCAGCTTCCCCTTTGAGAATGACTTCCCAAGGCCCAGGTGCCATCTGGGGCTGCAGGGCAGCTGTCCGCATGCTGCCCTGGCTTCTTCCATGTTGTGCTCATCACTACCTATCAAGGGGGGTCAGATGCAGGCACCATGCAGGGCAGTTGTCTCTGGATCTGCTTCTTGGCTATCATGGAGCCAGACTGGGCCTGGTGATAGGGCCCTGATGGGGTTGTCCTGGTGGTCCTTGGGGGGGGCGTCCAGAGGAGATGCAGAATGGAATTGCTGTGAGGATAAATAAGATGACTGTCAGCACAGAACAGGCACCTGGTGAGTGCTCAGGGATTACCCTCAGTAGCTGCCCAGAGGCCAAAACCACCCACCTGATAGCTACTGTCCCTAAGCCAGGAGGAAGAGAACAGAGCAGGTTCCACTCACCTGAGTCTGATCAGTCAGCTGTGCTGAGATGTGCCTTTCACCTAGAAAACAGTTCTTCATGCAGAGCCACTCACGGATACTGCTGTGTGTCTCTAACTGCTCCACAACACAGAGGCAATGGGGGCTCAGCAACAGTGACATCGTGGGGTGACACAACCCACCACAACTGGAGCCTGCTTGGGTCAAGAGGGCCCAGAGTCAGTGTCCTCTATCCACTGAACTGACATGTGTGCATGCAATGTGTTTGTGCATCTGTGTGTGTGTGTACATATGGGTGTGTTTGTTTGTCTTGCTTCTCTGGCCAGGCCTAGCTGCTCCACTCACAGGTGCACCCACGTCCTCATCACTGTCACTACCAGGGCCCAGGGCCAGGATTAGAGCCTCCACAGGTGCTCCCCAAACTCTACCCTCCCCACTGAGGGTTGTCCTGGGGATGCAGACAGAGGAAGGGCACCGGGCAGAGCAGAGAGGGCTGGCACCCTCTCTAGGTGGAACCCAGGTCGTGTGTAAAGTTGTAGGTCTGTCTGTATTCAACACATCTTCTCACATTCTCTTTCCAGCAACCCTCCAGGGTGTCCTAACTCAGCTTCCCTACAGATGGAGGCAAGAAGGCTCCACAGACAAACCCCCTGCCTGAGGTCACACAACGGCCAACTGGCCAGGTTCCTACTGACCAGGTGCCCCCAACCAGGTCCCCACTGATGAGGCCCCTAATGACCACTTCTCCATTGACCAGGTCCCACTGACCAAGTCCCCACTGACCATGTCTCCCTAACTAGGCCCCCATTAATAGGCCTCATGGACCAGACCCCACTGACCAATTTCCCACTGATCTGGTCCCCATTGACTGGGTTCCCACTGACAAGACCACAATTTACCAGGTTGCCGCTCACCCCAACCCCACTGAACAGCTCTCCATGGATCAGTGCCCAGCTGACCAAGCCCTCTCTGACCAGGCGCTCACTGACCAGGCTCCAAGCCACTAAGGCCCCACACTGACCAGGCCCCTAATATACTGAGTTGACCCCACCAACCAGTTTTTTATAGTTTGTTTCAACCGATCAGGCCCCACTAATAAGGCCACCACTGACCAGGTCTCTACTGGCTAGGCTTCCAATGACTAGGTCACCAGATCCCCACTGGTGAGGCCTTCACTGAGGAGGCCACTGCTAACCAGGTCCCTGCTGATCAGGTCCCAACTGACCAGGTCCTGATGACCAGGTCATCTCTGACCATGGTCCACTGATGAGGCCCCTGAGCAGTGGTGCTCAAAGTCTCATTACAATGCCCCCATCAGCCCACAGACCCTCCCTCCCTGCATGTGTGCCCAGAAGTCAGGCCTTGGGGGTTTTCTTGGGCCCCAAGGCCTCTCCTCCAAGACACAGGGAGGGACAGTCAGCCTCAGGCTCCAGGTACCGAGCTTCACACTTGCCCCCCAAGGCCCTCTGGGCCCATCTCAAAGGAGATAGTGAGATGGCCTGGCACTGCCTGGACATGCCATGTAGCCTATTCCTGAGTGTCAGAGTGGGAAGAAGGAAGGGACATTTGGCAGGCAAGACACCCTGTTCTTCTGGGTCTCCCAGGCCCTTCCCGCAGAGCCCCGATCTAGAGACACAGCACAGAGGTTGCAGAGAGACTAATCCAGAACCCTTGAGGCTGAGCCAGAGACCACATGAGGATTGTCCCCAGACAGCTAGAAGGCCCTTCGCTAGTTTCTTGGTACCTCAGTGGATGCAGCAGTGGTTCTTCTGTTGGGGACTAGTAAGTGTGTGCTGGGGAGCGCTCACCTGTGTTTCCTCGGTGGCTCCAACTCTGCTTCTAAGAAAAATCACTCATTCCGGCCCTGGGGCAGAGAAAATACAAGATTAGCTTAGAACATTTTATGCCAGAGTTAAAAAGTGCTGACAGAGTAACAGGGACAAATCAAAAAGACACAAAGTCAGCTTGAAATGTCTACTACTGACCTAATCTTGGGAATTGGAGCACAAGAATCACAAGATTTCCCTTCTCCTTTATTTATTGTTTTTGTTTGTTTTTGAGATGGAGTCTCGCTCTGTTGCCCAGGCTGGAGTGCAATGGCACAATCTCGGCTCACTGCAAGCTCCACCTCCCAGGTTCACGCCATTCTCCTGCCTCAGCCTCCCGAGTAGCTGGGACTACAGGCGTCCGCCACCATGCCTGGCTAATTTTTGTATTTTTAGTAAGAGACGGGGTTTCACTTTGTTAGCCAGGATGGTCTCGATCTCCTGACCTCGTGATCTGCCTGGCTTGGCCTCCCAAAGTGCTGGGATCACAGTTGTGAGCCACTGCACCCGGTCTTATTTATTGGTGTTATTTCTCCATGTAGAACAAAGAAGAGAACAAGAAAATCATCTGGCAACCATCATAGTAATACTTGTTCAAACACAAGTCACCCATGAAATGCTAAATCTAATGGGTTTTGAGGAGTAACCAGATATTTACAGAGCCTCAAAGTATTTCCACACAAAATATGGTTGAACTACACATTGAAAATCATAACATTAGTATGGAGAAACCTGGCAGGTACTCTTTAAGTCTCCTACTATATAGAGTAATAAAAACTGTAAAATGCAAATAAGCCTTTGATGACCTTTACTAAAGTATCAATGATGACTTGGTTGTTTGGCTGTTTAAACAGCTGACATTTGGGCAATTTGAGTATGCCCAACCCAATAATACTGGTGTTCATTTGCAAGATCCACTTAAAACTTAAGAAGGCTAAAAAATGTCATTTAAAATACCATATAAATTTTCAACATACATATGACACAGAAATATTCTAGTACCTGAAAAATTTAGTAAAGATTGTGATGTTATATATTTTATGAGAAACAATTAAAATTTCATGTAAATAGCCCAGTAATAAAGTTTTATTATCTTTTAAATCATACAACTTTTCCTTAAGATTTTCTGGTTAAATATTCTCTTCATTAGATGTGGCTTACCAGTGGATTCTAGAGAAGAAAGTAGATGGGAGCAAGTGCCCAACACAGCAAAAGCTGGAAAGAAAAAGAAAGAATTATGTTCTTTACCTAATACATTTCAGTTAACTAAGTGTGAGTTTAAAATGTAAAGAGTTGAGAACATTATCAGAGTTAATAAGAATGAGAAATATGTATGTACAATTACAATCCAAAATTACTATTAAATAATCTACACATAGCATAAATTCTAACTGTGGTTAAATATCACAGCTTTTTCATTCTTCATTCATGTACTCAACAGCCACGTTCTAAGGTACTGAAACTAGCACTGGAATTACAAGATGAAGATGGCATGGTCCACCTCTCAACAGTCATATGCTATAACCTAAAAAACAGGCAGGCAATGTCCATATAGAGTCACAGATACCATGACAGGTATACAGCAGGGCACTACTGGAACACACAGAAGGGACACCTATCCCACTTTTGTGTCAATATCATGGGCTTTCTGGTGGAGGAGATGCATAGGTTGATGCCTAAAGGACAAGGAAAAGCTTGCCAGATAGAGGGAAAAGGCAAAGGCAAAGAGCCTGAGGTGACCAACAGCCCGGTGGAGTTCTACTTCATCCACTTTGGTGCTAGAGCAAAGGGCAGAGTGCGGTAAGTGGTGAGAGACAAGGCTGAGTAACTTGACAAGAATTACATTGACATGGGTGTTTTTATTTCATGGTGAAAATTTTGGAACTTTTCTTGAGAACAGATGTAAGTCAATGACACAGTAAACGACAGGAGATTTAAAATATCACCTGTCAAGCGACTGCTTATGAAGGGTTATTGCTCAGTTAAGTATTTCTAAATGAGTCTGAGGTCTGTTGGCCTTCAATCTCCACCAAAACCCTGAGAACTTGATGATGCCTTTGTTTTCGGAGAATCCTTTCAGTGTGCTGGCTGACAGTTCCATGAGGATGGCAAAAGCGAAGAAATTGTAGAGTCAGTGAAAAAAAGATGGATACACTTCTCGGGAATTTTTTAAGCTATGGAACATGATGAATTAATGGTGCATAAGTATACTCTTCACTGTGAAAGTTTTTGTTTTCACATCTTTCATTAGATGTGTGTAAGAAAAAGATACTGAACATAGTATCTACTAACCCAACAATGAAAAGGAATGCCATCTGCTATTTAACTTTATTACTAAAATAAACCTAAATTTAATTAATAAATTTTGGCAACATACTTTTCTTTGTTTCTCTAATTATTTGTTCTACACAGTCCGGCTCCACCTAAAATAAGTAAAAAAAAAAAAATGTTTAAATTAAACAAGAGACAGTATCATGAGAATAATAAATCACTTACAAAATGTGGCCTTTAGTATTTTTAGTGACTAGACATAACTTGAAGTTGGCTTCAAAAGAAAAATAATCACATACATAAAGTAAAATTTCTACTTAAGTTTAGATAATAGGGGATGTATCTGTGTAATGCTGTTTAGAGTAATCTGACAAAAATAGATAATATTGGTCTGTTGGATATACATAATTTTAGAAAGGTGGTGTTTTATTAGTACAAAGGTTAAACAATGGCAGGGCATGACAGCTCATGCCTGTAATCCCAGCACTTTGGGAGACAAAGGTGGGCAGATCACAAGGTCAAGAGATCAAGACCCATCCTGGCCAACATGGTGAAACCCTATTTCTACTAAAAATACAAAAATTAGCTGGGCATGGTGGTACGTGCCTATAATCCCAGCTACTTGGGAGGCTGAGGCAGGAAAATCGTTTGAACCCAGGAGGCGGAGGTTGCAGTGAGCCGAGATCGTGCCACTGCACTCCAGCCTAGTGACACAGCGAGACTCCATCTCAAAAAAGAAAGAAAAAAAAGTTAAACAATTAAAGTCATATTTTGCAATGAATGCATTGCTTTGAAATTCTTAGCAAAACTCTGTCCTTTATAAAAGTTCAATCCAATTTTTTACTTCAATAAATTTTTTCTTAAAAAGAAATTTATATTCTTTACTTATAGAAAAAAATTTTTATAGTAAATTTTTCTTGCTTTTTTTTTTTTTCTAGTTTGTATGCTAAATTAAAGTGGTACCGGTGTAAGTTTCTTCCAAAGGTATATTGAGGGATGCTGAGGTTTGGAGTACAATTGAACCCATCACACAGGTAGTGAGCATAGGACCCAAGAAGTAGTTTTTCAATCCTGGCCTACTCTGTCCCTCCCCGTTCTTATTTCCCAGTGTCTACTGTTCCCATGTTCACGCCAATGTGCACCTAATGTGTAGCTCCCACATATGAGTGAAAACAAGATATTCGGTTTCTGTTTCTGCCTTAGTTTCCTCAGGATAGTGGATTCCAGCTGTATCCATGTTGCTGCAAAGGACATGACTTTGTTCTTTTCATGACTGCATAGTATTCCATGATGTATATGGAATTTTCCAATCTACCTTGGATTTTCAATCACCCAATCCTTGGGTGCACCTGGATTGACTCCATGTCTTTCTATTGTGAACAGTGCTGCAATGAACATACAGGTGCATGCATCTTTTTGTTACAATGATTTATTTTCCTTCAGGTATACCCCTAGTATAGTAATGGGGTTGCTGCATGTGGGATTACATGTGCCTGCCACCACGCCTGGCTAATTTTTATAGTTTTAGTAGAGACAGGGTTTCATCATGTTGGCCAGGCTGGTCTCAAACTCCTGGTTTCAGGTGATCCATCTGCCTCGGCCTCCCAAAATGCTGGGATTACAGGCGTGAGCCACCGCACCTGGCCAAGCACAAATCTTTTAACAGAAAAATGGAAATGAATCTTTCAGTGTCTTGTTTATTTAATTCATAAAATGCACTTATTTTGGATTCTATTAAATAATAAATATCTATGTGTGGTTAAGTGTTTGGTTGCCAGCCATTCACTTATGATTATGGGTGGGAAGAGTTAAGATGGTGTAAAGAAACTTTAAAAGTGGTATGGGCTGGGCATGGTGGCTCACCCTGTAATCCCAGCACTTTGGGAGGCTGAGGTGGGTGGAGCACAAGGTCAGGAGCTTGAGATCAGCCTGGCCAATATGGTGAAATCCCATCCTTACTAAAAATACAAAAATTAGCTAGGTGTGGTGGTGGGCACCTGTAGTCCCAGCTACTCGGGAGGCTGAGGCAGGAGAGTCACTTGAACCCGGGAGGCGGAGGTTGCAATGAGCTGAGATCATGCCACTGCACTCTAGCCTAGGCAACAGAGCAAGATTCCTTCTCAAAAAAAAAAAAAAAAAAGGTGATGTGAACCACAGACAAACTACAATCAAGTAGAGTAAGACAAAGCATCTCAAAGTATACCGTCAGTTAGTAGGCAATAACATGCAATTTCTAAAACCTAACTTAAATGCAGCTTTTAAAGAAATTTTAAATGTGTCAGTTTAGTCACATTTATTGAATAAACTTAGCAAATGGGTATCTCTTGAAAATGAGAGCTCCAGTGAATTAAAAAATGTAAAGTTCCCATTTCCTTTCTGTGTTAACACAGGTAATTATAATCTTCACTTAACATGCATAAGTCAACAGAACAACTCAGTATTTCACCAAATTATAAACAAGAATTATATTAAAGAAATGAAACCCAAAAGAGAAACGGTCATATAACTAACCTCAGTCAAGGAGTTCTTGCAGTTATTTGAAGTCTGTGGGTTTGAAGCAGGAATTCTTACGGGTGTTTTGGAAATATCTTTTCTGTTGAGTCCTATACTATTAAGATTTTCAATACAAGGTAACTCTGGGTCTGGCCTTACAGGAAGAGTGCTGAGAAAATACTTCATCCGCTCTTTCTCCATAAGGAGCTTGGTGCTGATCACTGCTATTTTCTTATTCGATCTGTAAAGACAGCAAAGACAAATGCTTAGTATTTCATTTTTCCTTGAATGATTCTTAACGACTTGCATTTTTAAAACAGTTGCCCGAGAGTAAACCAAATTACCCACTAAACACTGTTTTCACAAGAAGATGTGTGAGAGCCTACCTCTTGTAAGCAACTTTAATTTTAAAATCATTCTAAATAAGTATATTGCTTCTAAAGTGATTTCTACTGAGCAAGAAGTTCAAAGTCGACAGGGAAGAGAAATGGTTATCAGCGATGTACAGCTCAACAGGTAACCCAGCTGCCTTCTAAAATAGCTCTACTTGCAAGATTCTACAGATTCCTTTAGAAATACTTGTATTTGAAGGGTAACTATATGGGAAAATGAATATGTTAATTTGCTTGACTATAAGAACGACTTCACTATAAATAATTATATCAAAACATCATGTTGTACTCCTTAAAGAATGTAGATTAAGAAAACTAAAATGAACAAAAATAATCTAGAAATACTTGTGTTTTGTAAACCAGTTTCAGGTTTCACCCTTGTACATTTCACCCATTATCCAAGAACACTTAAGTATTTGGCACTGAGGAATAACTCAGAGCAACAACTCCTGGGGGAGAACCAGATTGGTTGGTTGGTGATCAAAGAGAACTAAAGCATCTCTGAAGGCAATTAGCCCCCAGCACTGTGACCAAGGCACTGCAGGTGGGGCTTGTTCTTTCTGCCTTCCACATACCCCTTCAGGCTGAACATGGTGTTTTTCTTTTAACCACCTTGTGGATTACACTTCTTTTCATTCCTGTGATAATTATTCCCTATTTCACAAGGACAACTTGCTGTAACTCCTTGAAAATGTTACACAAATAGTCTTTCTTGAGGCACCCTCTAGTGATAATACTAAAGATCACAATCAAAAACAGTTCTTGCCTCAGTGGCAGTATGTGCCCAGAGTAGAAGCACAACTCGACACTTTGGGTTTAGGTTGTGATCTACCAAAAAATAAACTCTTTAATATTTCTATTTAGGGAAATTCTGGCAATTTTATAACAAGATCACTTTATTAATTATAAAGCTTCAAAAATACTTAGTGAAAAAAACTAACAGGTCAGGTTAACTACATGAGACTTCTCAGGGGAAAAAAGCCATACAAAAGCAAAAAAAAAAAAAAAAAAAAGAGAGAGCATAGAGACAGAAACTATCCTTGAAGAACATTTTAAAGGTAAGATTATTTACTAACATTGTTTTCCAAAATTACATTATCAAATTAGCATTCACTTCCTACTGATCTCCTGAAGCCATCTCACTAAAAATTATACTTTCAAAACAAATTAATGAGCTTAATTCATTTTCTGTTAGTGTGTTTTGACTTACTTCATTAAATTTTTTGACATGGAATTGTTAGCTTTCAATGCTACTGCAAAGGCTTCCTTATATTCTGCTAATTCGGTTATAACCTCTTCATAAGCAGTTTTCATTTCGGAGAATTTACATTCCACATCTGTAAGTGTGAGTTCCTTCTTATTTAGTGAAGCTGTATTATCCTTGTTTAACTGCTCTAATTGTTTTTCATATTTTGCTTGTTCCTAAAACAAATGAAAAGAATACACTTTTAAAACAATTATAACCTAATTACCATATGTTTGCTGCCTTTCATTTTGAGTCAGTGATTCAAAGAGCAATTTTGAATATGTTAAAAAGAGGCTGAAACTTAAAATATTTATCAGCAATATCAACAAAACTAATAACTGAATTCAGAATTAAATCTGATTTATAAAAATTTGAAATCATAATTATGTTAGTATTAATATAATCTGGTCCTATAAAAAGTAATAGAATCCATTTATAATTTTAAAAAGTGAACAATGAACAACGTAGCTTAAGACCAATCCAAAAGTATCACATAATTTGTAAATCACAGTTTTATCTTATGCCAGTTGGTCTTAATCATCAAATGACTCTATAGTGAGAATCATTACTTTGAAATACTGATTTTGTTATAATAATAATGTAAATTTAAATATTTAAAAGAAAAAAAAGATGCCACTTGTTTTCTAGAATTCTACAAAGCAAATTGCTCTAAGGGAGGCAGAGGAAACACAATATATACATATCCAAAATATAATTTGCAGTGAAACAAATGAAAGCACAGTACAGATAAACTTACCTGACTTTAAAAACTAACCTGTAAATGGATTTCTTCTAATTTTTCTATTATCTGCATTGTCCTTTCATCTAGCTCTGATTTATAGTCTTGTACTTTACCAAGTTCTACCATATTGTTTTCCATATGTGTCTTAAGAGTTAATACTTCTTCTTCCAACATCTTTTTATCTTCCTCAAGTTTTTCACATTTCTCTTGTATTTTTCTCATAGATAAAAACTCCTGTTGAAGAACTTGATTGTCTTTAGCCAAATTGACACATTTTGAAGACACAGCTTCCTTCTCGGCCGTAAGATCATCAAACTGCATGAATAAAATAATAGAGCTTGATAGTGAAGCAGGCTGCGAATAATCTAATACAAAACTAATATGAGAATTTTGAAGTATTTGCTGCCTGATAAAAACGTTATCTGTAACACAGTACATTCTTCAAATGTAAAGCCTTAAATGTACTCTGAATTTTAAGAGCAAAGTTAAAGCTACCATGAGTCACAAAAATATATGCTTTACTGTCATCATCTTTCCAGAGAACTTTTGCATTCATCTGACTTTTATTTTCCTGATAATACATTTCTGTTCCTCCTTCAATGGTAACTAAAAGCACTAAGTGATCTCTCAGTGAAAAGTGTCTAACCCCCTCCCTCATCCTCCTCCCGATAATATGTCAAAACAGTATCAGACATATCATAGCATTGGAGTGATTTTAGGTATTAGAAGATCAATAAAGTAGCTCCTCTACAGAGGAATAAGACTTTGAAAATAATTTAATACTCTATACTAGGGATGGTGACTCATGCAGGTAATCCCAGCACTTTAGGAGGCTGTGGCAGAAAGATCACTGGAGGCCAGGAATTTGAGATCAGCAAAGAGCAACATAGTGATACTCCCATGTCTATATATATGTGTGTGTGTGTGTGTATGTGTGTGTCTCTGTGTGTGTGTATATATATATACTTATTTTTAATTATCTGGGCATGGTGGCTCATGCATGTAGAGCCAGCTAGTTGGGAGACTGAGGCAAAAGGATGGCTTGTACCCAGAGTTCAGGGCTGCAGTGAATTATGACCACACCACTGCACTTCTGCCTGGATGACAGACAAAGACCATATTTCAAAAAGACACAAAATAATGAATCCTGTAAATAAGGATTCAATGCCATAAGCCTTTCCTTAGACTGCAAATGTTTCAGGACAATTTGAATTGCATTTTAAGAAGTAATGATTCTTGGGGTAAAGGCCATAGAATACAGCACCCAGAAATAAATCCACATATTTAAAGCCAACTGATTTTGGACTAAGGTGCCAAGAACATACATTAGGGAAAGGACAGTCTCTTCAAATGAAAGGCACTGGGAAAACTAAATATCCATATGGGGAAGAATGACACTAGCTTCCTATCTAGCACCATATAGCAAAATAGAATCAATTGATGACTGAAGTGTAAGGCCCAAAATTATCAAACTACTATAAGTAAAGATAGGGAAAATTATCAAACTACTATAAGTAAAGATAGGGAAAATGCTTGAGGACATTAGTCTGCACAAAGATTTCTATGGGTAAGACATCAGAAGCCCAGGAAAAAACAAACGATAGACAAACAGTACTACAACTGAGTGAAGTGAAAACCTATAGAATGGAAGAAAATATTTTCAAGCTATTCATCTAATAAAAGGTAAATATCCAAAATATACAAGGAACTCAAACACCCTCACAGTATAAAAAATAATCTGAGTTCAAAACTGCGCAAAATATCTGATTAGCTTTTCTTTTTTTAAGAAAAAAAGAAATACAAATGGCCAATAAATACATTTTAAAATGTTCAGTATCACTAATCATCAGGGAAATACAAATCAAACCTAAAATGTGATATACTCTTGCTCCATTTCGAATAAATGGCTATCATAGAAAAGACAAAAAATAACAAATGCTGGTGAGGTTTCAGAGAACAGTAAACTCTTACATGGTGTTGGTGGGAAGGTAAATTAGTGAAGCCACTTAGAAAACAACATGAAGATTTCTCAAAAAACTAATAATGGAACTGTCGAGGGATCCAGCAACCCCACTACCGGGTATTCAGGCAATAGAAAAAAACCAATAGATCACAAAGATACCTGTCCTCATATGTTCATTGTAGCACTATTCACAACAACTGATGTAATAAATCAACCTGCATGTCTATCAACAAATGAATGGACCAAAAATCGTGGTACACATACACAATGGAACACTATTCACCATGTAAAAAAATGAAATCCTCTTATTTGTGGCCATTTGGATCAGTCTGGAGGATATTATATTAAGTGCAGACACAGAAAGATACATACCGTACATTCGCACTCATGTGTGGAAGCTAAAGAAAAATTGAGGCTGGGCATGGTGGCTCACACCTGTAATCCCAGCACTTTGGGAGGCTGAGGCAGGTGGATCATGAGGTCAGGAAATCAAGACCATCCTGGCTAACATGGTGAAACCCAGTCTCTACTAAAAATACAAAAAATTAGCTGGGCGTGGTGGCGGGCGCCTGTAGTCCCAGCTACTCGGGAGGCTGAGGCAGGAGAACGGCGCAAACCCAGGAGGTGGAGTTTGCAGTGAGCTGTGATCGCACCACTGCACTCCAGCCTGGGCAACAGAGCAAAACTCCATCTCAAAAAAAAAAAGAAAAGAATAATTGAGGGCTGGGCGACACAGCTGATGCCTGTAATTTCCTAGCACTTTGAAAGACCAAGGCAGGAGAATCACTGGAGACCAAAAGCTCCAGAGCAGGCTGAGTAACACAGAGAGACATCTCTACAAAGTGAAAAATCAGACAAGTGCAATGGTGCATGTCCACAATCCCAGCTGCTCAGGAGGCTGAGGTGGGAGGATCACATGAGTCCAAGAGTTTGAGGCTGCAGTGAGCTATGATCAAATCACTGTCTCTAGTCTGGGTGACTACAGTTGCCCGGAGACCAGACTTCACTAGCAAGACCTCGTCTCTTAACAACAATAAAAAAGCTCATAAAGATAGGGGATGGGAGTCTGGTTAATGGATACAGAATTACAGTTAGATAAGAGGAATGAGTTCTGGTGGTCTGTGGCATTGTAGGCAAATATGGTTAACTATGATTTATTGTATATTTTTAAAAAGCCAGAAGATTTTGAATGTTCACAATTCAAAGAAATGAGAAATGGTTGAAGTAGTAAATATGCTAGTTGGCTTGATCATTACGCACTATATACGTGTATCAAAATGTCACTCTATAGCCCAAAATTATGTATATACATGTCAATTAAAACAAAAGAGAAGCTATATTTATCCCATCAAAAGAATAGAATATGGGCCATCCTTACTGACTTCCTTCTAATGAATAGAATGCAGTAAAAGGGATACCATGTGGCTTCCCTATCTCAGACTGCTTTCCCTTCAAACTCAGCCCCCAGATTGTGTGAGAGATCAGACCACAAAGACAGCCTGGGAGTGCCAGTGTCAGTGTTCATGCTGCCTGCCCCAAGCAAGGTTCCAGCCAATGGCCAGCATCAACCATCAAACGCATGGGTGAGCAAAGCTTCAGATGATGCCACTTCCCCAAATGATCAGCTGTTCCTAGGGAAGCTGAGGGGAGCAGAGGCAAGCTGTCCCAGCCAAGCTTTTTCCAAACCACAGGTTCATGAACTAAATAAATGTTTTTCTTTTAAGCTAAAAATCTCTGGGTAATTGTTAGAAAAGTAAGTTTTAAAAAAAGACAACAAGAAACATAACTTATACAGCAGAAAAGACTCTCCTTTAAAGTAGGATCTAATAAATGTTGAGATTAATTTATTGATGGCAAACATTACTGAGAAGCAGCAGATAACCAGGAGAGAGACATAAGCTGCTGAGGAGGAACTTTTCCTAAAACCCCCTTCAATTATGAGCTCTGATAACAAGGCAAGGGTGTCTCCTTACAATTTCCCCTCAAGTTATGAGACCAGACTGCGAAGCAAGAAGACATATGATTTGAAAAACAACTAGAAATACCTGGTTACATAACCAAAATCAGATATTTATGTGATTTCAATTAACGAAAGTTCTAAAAGAAGCTTTGATCCGGGCACGGTGGCTCACGCCTGTAATCCCAGCTTGGGAGGCCAAGGCGGGCGGATCACGAGGTCAGGAGATCAAGACCATCCTGGCTAACAGGGTCAAACCCCATCTCTACTAAAAATACAAAACATTAGCCGGGCGTGGTGGCGGGCGCCTGTAGTCCCAGCCACTCAGGAGGCTGAGGCAGGAGAATGGCGCAAACCCGGGAGGCGGAGCTTGCAGTGAGCCGAGATGGCGCCACTGCACTGCAGCCTGGGTGACAGAGCAGGGCTCCATCTAAAAAAAAAAAAAAGAAAAAACAAAAAAGAGAAGAAGCTTTGAGTATTTATTAATCAATCTAGTATTCAATTTTCATTTTCCTTTTCTCATTGAGGAGGAAATAAGGAGAACATTATGGAATGATTTTTAGTCTTCAAAGAAGTAAAATAAACAGTGAGGTTTGAGTGTTAAGACATCAAATGCAATTTCTCCTTTACCTTACTCCAAGCTTGTTTGTATGGAGAAGTTAAGACCATCCCATCTCTATGTTATACCACAATGCTTCTCTATAGCACACAACTTGGCTCTGATATTTTGAAATTCAAAATACCAATCTACCATTTGTCTCTGATAAATTGCTGAATATTACCTGATTTTTAACTGCTGCGCTCCTAAAACTTTTCTTGGAATGAGTTAAACTTTTTATTCCAAGAATCCTCTAGTAAGCTAGAAAGCAGAGCTGTGCATCTCTGTTTCAGTCAAAGGAGGTCAATACAGAGAACTGTGGTTTCTGAGAATGCAAGATCTGCACCAAGAAAAGGATTAGCCACAGTGCTACTCAAGAGAACCAGCTACCACGTGGAAAGAGGATCTGCGAACTGGAAGATGATGACTTCACTTGGTTTCCACTGAGGAAAGCTGGCAGCTCAGACTTAAACTTCTCCTTCCTGGATGGTAAATATCTATGGATGATTCTATGAATTATAATGAATTAGTAAAACATAATGCACTAAACAGTAGACTATGTCTGCAGATCCTGTGACCAAAATTTACTGAAAACGAAACTATAGAGGGAGGCACTGGATAAGAGACTAAAGGTTTAAATGGAGAAAAAAAAGAAAGAAAGTGTGTCTTGTAAGCCTGACTTGCCATTGTGTCTTAGAGTAAGTAAGGTATAAGCTGACCACAGACTCCTTTGAGACACAAAAGGTGAAGTTAAAGATATTTCACTACATTTAATTTTTATTATGACATAAGACAACTGGTAATATGCAACATGATTGAAAAAAACCTTTTCATTAAATTTGATTTGGTCCTAGTATAAGAATAGACATAAACAAACTAAGAATTGATAATCTAAAAATAAGCCTGCACATTTACAATTGATTTTATACAAGGTTAACAAAAAAACAGAATGGGAAAAGAATAGTCTTTTCAATAAATGGTGTTGGAACAACTGGGTATACATGTGCAAAAAATATATATATAAAGTTGGACTCTCACCTAATACCGTACCTAAAAATTAACTCAAAATAAAACAGTTAACTGTAACAGCTAAAACTGTAAAACTCTCAGAAAAAAACATTGGTATAAATCTTTGTGCCTGCATTTGGCAGTTTTCTTAGCCTTGACTCCAAAGCAAAAATGGATTCAATGGACTTCAAAATTGAAAACTGCTGGGCCTGAGAAGACAGTATCAAGAAGTGAAAAGGTAAGACACTGAGTAGAAGAAAGTATTTGAAAAGCATATATCTAATAAGGGACTTACATATATAGGATATAGAATTCATAAATAATAAAATAACCCAATTTTAAAAATGGGCAAAGATTTTGAATAGATATTTCTGCAAAGAAGATATAAAGATGGATAATAAGCACATTAATAGATGCTTAATGTAATTAGTCATTAGGAAAATGTAAATCACAACCACCTTGTGGTACCACTTCACACCACAGGATGAAATCTTTGTTCAATAAAAAAGAGAAAATAAGTGTTAGGAAAAATGTAAGGAAATTAAAACCCTTATCCAATGCTGCTGGGAATGTAAAGTGGTGCAGTCACTTTGGAAAACTGGTAGCTCCTCAAAAAGTTAAGCATGAAGTTATCATATGACCCAGAAATTCCAGTCATTAATTATATACTCCAGAAAAATAAAAACATATGCAAGCACAAAAACTTATACAGCAGCATTATTAATAAAGTCAAGAAGTGGAAAGAACCCAAAGGTCCATCACCTCATGAATGGATACATAAAATGTTTAATGTATCCATACAGTGGAATATTACTCAGCAATAAGAAGAAATTAAGTACTGATACTGATAGAAGCAGGAGACAGCAAAATGCCTAGGCAGATACAGCACAGTCCCCAGAGAATCTCCAACCAGGCCCACAAGTGTCTACACCAGACAAAACATCTGGTGCAGATAAGGGAACCTGCACAGGGTTTTGCCTGGACATGCCAGCAGCCGACCAGAGGCCCACATGCACTGGGGGGTTGGGGTGGAGCCACCAGGAATTCACGCCTTATGCAGAGGAGGAGCCTGGCCTTTTCAGCTCATGTGTTCCTGGTATTCAACTGTGAGGTGGAAATCTGATTGCAGGACCCTTCTCTTTGCTGAGAGCTTCCCTTTCACTTAATAAATTCTGTCCTCCTCACCCTTCAATGTGTCCACGTGCCTAATTTTTCCTGATCATGAGAGAAGAACCCAGATTTAGCTGAATTAAGGAGCAAAAACCCTGCATCAATACCTGCTACAGCACAGATGCAGCATGAAAAATTATGCTAAGTGAAATAAGCCAGTCACAGTAGACCACTTGCTTTTTATTTCAGAGGCTTATAGGCAAATCTATACAAAGAAGGTGGGTGGTTCCCTAGGGCTGAGGGAGGAAGGGAAAACTAGTGAAGATGGCTAAATGATGTGGGGTTTGTTTTTAAGGTGATGAAAATGTTCTAAAATTGATTGTAATGATGATTGCATAACTCTCTGAAAATACGAAAAGTCAATGACTTGTATATTTTAAATGAGTGAATTGCACGGTGTGTTATTTCTCAATAAACCTGTTGCACCCCAAAATTTATTTGATACTAGTGATCTGGAGACATGGGCTGCTTGGTTTCAGATCACTAGCCAGGGTTCAAGACATAAGAGAATCAACAGCATGTCTTATAAGATGTATAGAATATATATATATATATATATATTTTTTAAAGTATCCTTTTTATTAGCATCAAGTCTGTAAAATTAAATGAAAAATCTTTCACCGCTTAAAGCACTGAGAGATTTATATTGAGGAGAAAGACCTTGTATTCTTTTGCCCCAGTTTCTATCTAAAGGGTCTGGGAATCACACCCTTCAAATTATCAAATCTCATCAGACAGGTTTTATTAACTCTTATGATGTGGCTTACTTTCTAACGTGATTCTGGTACAGCATCACAGAGAGAAGAACCTGAAAAAAATCAAAGTATTTTACCCCCAGATATATATATTTTTGACATATTTTGAAATGGCTATTGCAGGACCAAGAAATTGAAATGACCATACAAAGCTGTCTTCTGTGGGGGAAACTGCATCTGTAAGAAGTCTTCATTAATGTAGCCTAATCTCTCCCGTTCTAGGTCTTCCCAGATCTAGGGAAGATTAACTAAGAGCCTGATGCATTTAAAGTCTGAAAAGATATTTTTACCCTCTATTTTCTCTGAGGGCTGCCAGCTATGAGGCTTTGTCTACATAATAAGAACCTTAACCTCCGTAACCACCTTATCTTAATTAAGGCCTTCCTTTCTACCTATTTCCAGTTTTAGACAACAGATTTTCTTTACCAATTGTCACCTAAAGAATCCCCAAAACCCACCTATGACTTGTTAGCCCCTCCTTTTTGATGTCCCACTTTTAGGCTGAGCCAATGTCTGCCTTCCTCATATTGATTTATGATTTTCCCTATACCTTCTGTCTGCTGGAAATGTACAAAACCAAAACCAAACTGTAATCTGACTGTCTCATGAAACATTCTCAAGAGCTCTTGAGATTCAGTAATCCAGGGCCACAGTCACCATATTGGCTCAGAATCAACCTCCTTAAACATATTATGGCTGAATTTGGGTTTATCCATCATTAATATTTCCCCAAATTACATAATTTTAATCCCCAAACTGATTTAAAATTACCTTATGTTGGAATATAAATTATCCTATTACAAAGATACATGTATTTGTATGTTCATTGCAGCACTATTCACAATAGCAAAGACATGGAGTCAACCCAGATGTCCATCAATGATAGGATAAAAAAAATGTGGTATATATACGTTATGGAATACTATGGAGCCATACAAATGAGATCATGCTCCTTGCAAGACATGGATGAACTTGAAGCTGTTATCCTCAGCAAACTAACTCAGGAACAAAAAACCAAACACTTCATCCTCTCACTTATAAGTAGGAGCTGAATGATGAGAACACATGCACTTGGGGTGGGGAACAACAAACACCTGGGCCTGTTTGGGTCAGGAGGGAGAGCATCAATATTAATAGCTAACACCTGCGGGGCTTAATACATAGGTGATGGATTGATAGGTGCAGCAAACCATCATGGCACACGTTTACCTATGTAACAAACCTGCACGTCTCGCACATGTAATCTAGACCTTAAGATAAAATAATTATTTTTAATTACCTTCTGTTTTAGCTTCTTAAACAGAATATCCATTTTCAGTTGATCTGTATTTAAGTCTCCATGGCAACTGAAGTCTTCATTTCCAAATACATTTAACATATTTATTGTCATTTCTAGGCATTTCTTATATCTGCAGAAATGTACAGAATTAGTAAGTCAAGTATTTTTAAGAGTAAATATTTAATAATTGTTTAAACAGATATTATGTTATGGCATATCAAAGAAACAAATCTATAAACTATGATCCTCTCAGTTTCAACTGAACATAGTTTGAAAATATTCTATATGAAATTATAATCTTAGATAAATAATATGAACAACAATTTTATGGCATACATAGCAGGTAAAGTGATACGATAGCCATAGTTTTTTTTGAGATGGAATTTCACTCTTGTTGCTCAGGCTGAAGTGCGATGGCGTGATGACGGCTCACTGCAACTTCTGCTTCCTAGGTTCAAGTGATTCTCTTGTCTCAGCCTCCCAAGTAGCTGGGATTACAGGCATGTGCCACCATCCCTGGCTAATTTTGTATTTTTAGTAGAGATGAGGTTCACCATTTTGGTCAGGCTGGTTTTGGACTCCTGACCTCAAATGATCTACCTGCCTTGGCCTCCCAAATTGCTGGGATTACAGGCATGAGCCACCACACCTGGCCTAACCATACAGTTTTTTATAAATAAACTATTTACATCCATTTTGGTATGCTAAGATAAAATGACCTATTAGTAAATATACGCCATAACCCAGAGATGAGTAACCAAGATAAAAAGTAAAACACATACATGTTTGAAAAAGACACAAAAATACATTTTGATATCTGTTGACCACAGTCTATAACAAGAAAAAAAAGTACACACAAAAAGCATCAAGAAGGTCATTCAATGTAGAGAAAGAGAAGTAAGGAAACATCTTTAATATCTGAGTTGAGGAGAAAAAGAAAACAGGCAGTTTTAGAAAAAAGGAAAGGTGGAGACAGATATGTGATGATTTAAAGACTTTGAAGAAGAGATCTAGAGATCTTTACTGACATAATCCAACAAAATGAAAGAGATACAAAACCATGTAGAGAAAGACAATGACAGAAAAATGTTGAACAGAATCAGAGAACCAACTTAAGTGCTCAGTAAATAAATAGAAAACTAGCTGTGTTCAGGACTTCAAAGACACGTTCCATTTTTTTTTTTTAAATCTGTGATCAAAACATGAATGCTCTTTTACTCTTTTTCTTTAGGTTATACATATATTTATACATATGTATAATTTATTTCTGTAAAACAAAAGTTTAATAAGATGTATACTTCATGTATACAATGGAGGTACGCATGTAAAATGAGTAAATTTCCATGATATGTTTTATATCTAAAAGCAAAAGAAAGAAGCAGAAACCAAATACAAGCTATATATCAAGATAAATTTTGATGTTAAAGAATGACACAAATAGGTCTTAAAAAAATTTGAATGTAGCAGAGAAGAACACTGTAAAAGGAAGAAAAGATGACCAAATACAGCAAAAATATCTTCAGAAATAAAAATTCAAACTAGGTCATGAAGAGTGCACTTGACATCACATGCCCAAAGCATTGTCATTATTGTTTTCAAAACCATTAAAGAATACGTTGCCAAGCACAATGGCTCATGCCTCACTTTGGGAGGCCGAGGCAGGTGGATCATGAGGTTAGGAGTTCGAGACCAGCGTGACCAACATGGTGAAACACTGTCTCTACTAAAACTATAAAAATTCGCCGGGCAGGGTGGTGCACTCCTGTAATCACAGCTACTCAGGAGGCTGGGGCAAGAGAATCACTTGAACCCAGGAGGTGGAGGTTGCAATGAGCCGAGATCGTGTCATTGCACTCCAGCCTGGGTGACAGAGCCCGACTCTGTCTCAAAAAATAAATAAATAAATAAGTGTAATGTTTCGGCATTCAAAAAAATTTTGAGATTGCATTGTTTCTTTTTTTTCACATATTTTTAATATGAATGTTTTCATCCCAACTTCGCCATAGCACTTAGCTGACTTCTGCCCCGTTTCTCCCCTTCCATTGGACTCTGTGACACATGGTCTCATCCAGAGATCTATTTTTCATCAGTTATTGTGTTTTTATACTGAAATTTGATTTTTTAATAATTCCAACAAAAAAGTGCAAGGGTCATGGACCCCTGCTCACATGCCTATAAAGTTGTGTTGTGAGTTTCTGAAATACATTTTAAAATACAATTCGTTTAATTATGAAAATGCAGACATAAAATGAATTTGTATCTAGGTTTTAGTCAAGTAAAGTTAGAGTTAAATCAATTAATAAATGGTTAAAATGTCCTACAATATGAAAACCATACCCAGTTGTCTCTTCTTCTAATTTATGATTTTTCTTTCTTATTTGATCCACATTATAGTACAGTGATGATATTAACTCAAAAAGTTTTCTGAATTCTTCATGTTTTTCTTCAGGCTTGAAAACAAAGGGGTTAAAATTATTTTTGCAAAATCTAGACCCCTCTTTTATCTTAAAAATATTATTTCTCATAAGTTGACGAATAATATGTATTTAGGCAGGTATATAAAGTGCGTTTTATAAACCTGATGCCAATAAGGACAGATTTCAAAAATAGTCATTTTCTTAAAACAGCTAAAAATGATTCACACTTTCATCATTATCTTTTCTGAAATTTAAACTGCCAAAAATGTTTGTTAAAAATGAGAATTTTTACACATAAAATACTAAGGGTTAGTAAAAAAAAAATAAAGGTAGCTATATTTACATTTTAGTTTTTAAAGATGCTCTAGAAACATTGTCATTAATAGTTTAAGATATTCCAAGTTAAATTACATCTTATTAAGATGATTTTTAGAAAACTCTTACTAGTTCCCATTACATTTTTGATCCTCATCTATCTTCAGGCTGAGCTAAATACTGTCATCCTCTGTACGTATTCACCTGTGGGTTTTAGTCTTTCCATGTCTCTTTACCATTTCTCTTTAAACAAAGTTTATTTTTTCTATAATAAACAATAACTTTTGTCTAGTTTTTGTGGCTTTTCTATTATCCTGTTTCTCCCCTTCCATTGGACTCTATGACACATGGTCTCATCCAGAGATCTACTTTTCATCGCTTTGTATACTGAAACTTGAGATAAACCAGTGTATGGCTCTTTAGAGCAAAACCTAGATAACAGACATCTGGGTTGCTTGGCAAACGTCATGTGTAATCCTGAGTTATGAACCTGTCACAATTTAATTAATTGTTCTGCTCTGTATCCGTGCTTTCACACCACTCTAACTGTAAGCCTGCTTCAAGCTAGCCCACCCTCTTTTTGAAGTGTGCATAAAAAAAGTCAAGTGCTGTCTTTGTTCTGGGCCCAGTTTGTCAAAAGTTGAGTCCACTGGACCTGAATACACTCAATAAAGATATCCTCCCGTATATACCTCAAGGTCTATCTCTGGTCCTCCTGATTCCACAACAGCGCGATCTCCACTCACTGCAACCTCCACCTCTCGGGTTCACGTGATTATCCTGTCTCAGCCTCCCGAGTAGCTGGGATTACAGGTGCCCACCACCTCACCCAGCTAATTGTTTGTTTTTAGTAGAGATGGGGTTTCACTATGTTGGCCAGGCAGGTCTTGAACTCCTGACCTCATGATCCGCCCACCTCGGTCTCTCAAAGTGCTGGGATTACAGGCATGAGCCACCATGCCCGGCTGCTACTCCTCTTTTTAAATTCTCTCAGAACTCCTAAAATCTCCAAAGGTTAACCTGGATTCCCTAATATATATTTCCAACTCTGACCTTTTTACTGAGGCTTCTTCCTTCTAGTACACATATTATAGACAATATTTTCAACCACACACTCATACATTGCTACCTGGTGCAGATTACTTTTGTAGATAGTGAATCTTGTCTATTTTATGTTGATTCTTATTGATGTTACTTTGAATATAGTATTATTTTCTAATCTTGAAGGGGGGCTGTCTCACCCTTAGGATATTGACCAGTATACTTTGTACTTTTTCCTTCTTTTCTTTTCTTTTTTTTTCCTTTTTCTTTGGATATTGACCAGTATACTTTGTCCTTCCTTCCTTCCTTCTTTTCTTTCTCTTTCTTTCTTTCCCTTTTTCTTTCTTTCCTTTCTTTCTTTCCTTTCTTTCTTCTTCCTTCCTTCTTTCCTTCCTTCCTTCCTTCCTTCTCTTTCTTTCATATCTCTCTCTTTCTTCTTTTTTTGACCACTATACTTTGTCCTTTTTTTCTTTTTCTTTCTTTTTTGTTGAGATAGAGTCACAGTCTCTTATCCAGGCTGGAGTGCAGTGGTGTCACGTCGGCTCACTGCAACTTCCATCTCCTGGGTTCAAGTGATTCTCCTGCCTCAGCCTCCTAAGTAGCTGGGACTACAGTTGCACACCACTACACCAAGCTAATTTTTGTATTTTCAGTAGAGACAGGGGTTTGCCATGTTGGCCAGGTTGTTCTTGTACTTCTGGCCTCAGGCAATCCACCCACCTCAGTCTCCCAAAGTGTTGGAATTACAGGCATGAGCCATGGCACCCAGCCCTTTTTTTCTTGTATAATAAAACTTTCCCATGAGAATCAGATTATCAATTGTTTGCCTTTGTTTCCTTCTAAAGAATTTCCTTTTCCATAGAGATATGGCATGATGAACATCTTGTTCTACAGTTTCTTTCTGGGGACACTCAACTATATCATTGGGAAGCTCCAGTCAAGTAGAGATCTCCCTTCTTCCTAATCGAGATTCTTCATCTCAAAATGGTGTCCATCAAATGTCTTATCCAGGTAGTCTCTTGCTTAGGAACTCATGAAATAAGAACCTTCTGGAGAAGTTAGAAGCTATTGACTGAGATGGTTTAAAGCTGTCCCTTATTATATGTTTTACTCCCAAGGCAGACATCACAGTGGCTAATAATTCTATGCCTGATGTCTAAATCAACTCTATGCGAATCTATAAAAAACATTTTATTTATGAGACAGAGTCTTGCTCTGCTACCCAGGCTGGAGTGCGATGGCTTGATTACCGCTCACTGCAGCCTTGATATTCTGAGCTCAAGCGATCCTCCCACCACAGCCTTCCAATGTAGCTGGGATTACAGGCATGCACCACCATGCCTCATCTGTTAAAAAAAATTTTTTTTGGTAGAGTCAGGGTCTCACTTATATTGCTCTGGCTAGTCTCAAATTCCTGGGCTCAAGCACTGTTCTTGCCTTAGCCTCCCAAAGTGCTAGAATTACTGGCATTAACCACCTCACCAACCAGGTGTTCCATGCAATGGTTTGAGAAGCAGTTCTACACAGAAGCCAGAAGGCCTGGGTCTGAATCCCAGCTCTACCAGATACTAGCTGTGTGAACTTGAGAAAATTAATTTTCTGTGTCTCTGGTTCTTTATCTATGAAATGGAGAGAATAATACCATCTACTTCACTGGGATGTTGGGAAGATTAAACCGGGGACTGACATGAAGCACTTAGAAGAGTACATGGTGCATGGCGAGCTACAGATAAGATTTGCTTAGAAGCACTTAGAAGAGTCCATGTACATAGTGAACTACAGATAAGATTTGCTATTAGCATGGTAATTTTTACTTTTTTATATCTTGACAATTGTACACGTTAGGCAGGTGGCATTCCAATGGGAGTAGTCTCCTAGAGCTGCACTGAATCATTCTTGACACCACTGAAAGTGGCAGCAAATGGGGAGCGCATAATTTATAGCTTACTTTTCTCTCCATATGACTCAGTGGGCAACAGTCATGTACGTAGTACAATGTAAACAGCACCTCCTGGATTGAGTAGTACATAACCGACATGAGCAGCAGAGACAGGCTGAGCCACGGAGCTGAAAACCCTGGACTCTATTGCTAAATCAAGGCTTCTGAATCAATTCCCTCCCAGAAGCTGTTGCTGTGGCACTGCTTTCACGAGTACTCCGCTGTGCGCTCGGATTAAGGGGCTGTGCTATCATTCATCAGACAAGCTGCAGCCAGAACTGTTCAGCTGACAAACTGGCAACCATCCAGAAATACAGTTTTGGCTACATAGTGAAGGAAGGCAAATTTAGATTCTTTTTCATACTGAGAAAAACATGAGCATTTGATTGAACAATTCTCCTTTATTAGACTAATTGGTTTTAATTTCATATTTAATTGCTAAAAATACACTTAGAATAAAAGACTTACTGTGTTAATGTCTCAAAGAAGAAATAACTGGTATGGTATATTTTGTTCTATGCTAAAAGCTGCCAAGCTAAAATATTTTCAATTTATACAAGGATAGGTGACATGCATGTCAGATATTATTTTCCCTTTAAGCAAATTTATGATGAGACAAAATTATCTTCCATCAAAAAGCCATGTCAAATTAAGGGCTAAGTTATTCTGCAGACTGGGCAACAAGTGCTGAGATGTAAGGTCAGTGAGAGTAAGAACAGTCAGAGAAAGCTTCATGAAGAGGAAATTGCCTGCCAGGTCTGAATGAATGAGGCTAGATGAGCAGGAACTGAGAAGGCAGGAAGGACAGCATGGGTAAAACTGGGGCTGACATCTGCCCAATTAACGCTAGGATAAAGTCCAATGGCAGAGAAATAAAAACATACATCCATACAATAACCTGTAAATGAATGTTCACAACAGCTGTTTTCATAATAGCCAAAAAGTGGAAACAACCTAAAGGTCCATCAGCTGATGAATGAATGGAAAACTCGTATAGCCATGAAATAGACTATTATGAGACAATAAGAAGGAATAAACTACTGATACGTGCTACAACATGGATAAAATTCTGAAAACATTCTGCTAAGTGAAAGAGCCAGTCAGAAAGGACTTCATATTGTATGACTCTGTGTATATAAAATATGCAGACCATACACATCTATGGAGACAAAAGTGGACAGTGGTTGCCTATAACTGGGGTAGGTGGAGAGACATGGGGTAGGGGTAGGTGGAGAGACGTGGAGAGGGGTTGCAGTCATGGCTAAGAGATGTGGGGTTGCTTTTCAGAGTGGCGAAAATGTTCTAGCATTGATTGTGCTGATGATTACACAATGCTGTGAATATACTAACAGACACTGAGTTGTACATTTTAAATGGTTGAACTGTCTGACATGTGAATTATCTCTCAGTGAAATTGTTTTAAAAATCTCATGGTAGGATCAAGATAATTTTCTCAGCTCTCTATTTTGGATGTATATGCTCTATCAGATCTGAATATTTTTATGCCATTACAGTATATTTTAAATGAAAGGAAGATGAAGGCAATGCCTAACTTTTCAAGTAGTTTGTGAATTAATCTAAAACGTGTGCATTTCAAAGAACAGTATGATGACCTTTCTGTACAAGTTAACCTAGAATCCATGAAATGAATAGGCACAGCTTCTGTGTCCATTCACAAAAGTGAAGAAATAAGACAACTTTCTGCAATATTCCATTAAACATTCTCCTCTGACTCAATCTGGCTTGCCTCACCAAGACAATAAGGAAATTATCTAAAAATACTGTTTAACAGGAAAAAAGTCAATTTTCTGTGAGGAGTGATTTATCATTCTCAACTTTCCCAAGAGTAAACATTGTAAGAGAAAACATATGCAACTATTTTTCAAAATGTCAGAACAAGAGCCAGAGTTGAAGAAATAAGTACGTTATAAAGATAATAAAATGGTAATAATCAATTATAATGAAATTACAAAAACAGGCTGTCCACTGAAATTAGTATCCTAAAACACTTTATATTATTCAACCAGCTACAGATTAATGGTCTACATGTTAAATTCCATACATACTTGACTTCCTACTTGAAATAATTTCTTCTTTGAAGCCCGTGTGTCATCCAAATTAATATGACAATGTGATGTACCTTCCAGTGGAGATTCTGACATAGAAAATTTGTTAAGGTGATCAGCCAGTTCTTCTTGAAGTCGTCTCACAATCACCTGATAAAATATTTTTGTTACCAATTTTATAAAGTGCCTTATTATTAAATTATGTTAATATTTAACTCTAGCATACATGCTTTGAAAATTATTACCACACACACAGATTCACTTTCTTTTCCTCATATGTACACATTCTTCTTTATTACTGAATTCAGTGAGGGGCACAGAAGGTGTTATCTTCCTGCCAAATCATTCTCTTACATGACAGATGGATTTAGCCCACTATTCATTCATCTTAGATCCTCAACTCAACCTGAGTTCCTCACATATTCAGTCACCTATTGAAATCCTTCCAACAGATTCCTATCTCAGAATAAAAGTAAAATTCCAATAGCCTTCAAGGCGCTAGGTAACATGGCCTCTAACTCTCTCCCTGACCTCAGCTCCTACATCTGTGTCCCGTACTCACTTCCATCCCATTCTCCATGAACTCTGCCACTCCTTATTAGTCTGAAAATGGGGATTCAATGTCAAACTCATAAATCACAGACAGCTACAAGTATCCTTGTACGGGAAAGAGTCATATCTAAATGATAGCCATTGAGACTTAAAATGTAAATTATGAGCTAATTATTCATAAAATATTCACAATAAATTATAAATACCTACCAGTGGGAACACTATATCGAATTTTTTTTTGCTAAAATTTGTGACATTTATTCCAAATTGTGATTTTATAACAAGTAGATGTCTTTAAAATTCTAAGTGGTCAGAAAAACACATAATGTGAGACTGACATATTTTTAGACTTAAGTCACATTGGTATGAATCAAAACAAAGTTATACCAACCAAAATACATAAAAGAGAGAGTCACTAAAGGAAAAGCATCACAAGACACAGCAACAAACTTCACTTCATCTGGGAAATCTAGAATTAAAAGTGTCAAAGCGGCTCACTTAATTGAATCTTAATTTCAAAATACACATTTCAGGTACAAGCATTTCCATTTACCTGCTTCATTATGGTCTTAGAATGTGGCAATATAAAGACATTAAATTTATTATTTCAGTAGTATAAGACTACCTCCCTTATCAACATTGCTCTGTATCTACTAAAATTTCATAGGTGACATAATGTCTTTACTCAAAGGAAAGCATCTGCCAGTTCTACCTTTTATTTTCTGGAAACAAAGTATGTTTCCAAGCTGATACAGTAAACATATTTTTTTTGGTTTTGTATTAAAACAGCTTTGTGGAAATATGATTTTTATTAAAACAGCTTTGTTGAAATATGATTTATAGAATTTATCTGTTTTAACAAACAGTTCAAAGATTTTTAGTAAATTTACTGTGTCGTGCAACCATCTCTACAATCCAACTTTAGAACATTTTCATCACTCCAGGACAATCCCTCATGCCCATTAGCAGTCACCACCCATTTCCAGCCCCAGCCCTACACAAACATTAATCTTCTTTCTGTTCCTATACATGTATTTCCTGGATGATTCATGTAAATGGAATTATACAGTATGGTAAACACATTTTCATCTATTTATTTTTATATTGAACTAGGTTCAACATACAGCCAAAATGAAATGCTTAAATTTCTTTCCAGAAGGTTAAAAAGTTTTCTTCATACTTACTTCTCCTTCTGCTTCTTCTTTTTCATACTGAAACAGTTTTTCTTTTAAATAATTATATTCATTCATTAATTCCATATTTTTTTCTTCTGTAAGATCTTCCTTTCCATTCTCAAGACAGTCTTCTTGGATATTAATGACTATCTCTTTATTATTGCCTTCCTTATAAGCATCCTTTACTTGTTGTTCAAGCAATAGATTTTCAAGTTCTTGTTGATGTATTCTCTCCTCTAAAGAGTTCTGCTTTCCAAAGGATTGACTTTCTTTAGCTTCCTCATTTGGATGCATCTGCTTCATTTCCTTTAATCGATACTGCGCTTGCTTTAGGTCCATCTGTACACTTTCTAAAGCCAGTGTCTTTTCCCTGAGAGCATCTCTTGTCTCATGAAGCTTACCTTCTAAGGTATTGAACTTCACCCGAGCTTTAGAAAGTTGTTTGGTAAGCAACTCATTCTTATCTGTTAATTGAGAAATATTGGAATCCATTTTTTCATGTACAGAAACATAATCTGCTCTCCATAAAACTAGTTCCAGGTCTTTTCTTTCCAAAATTTCATTGTACTCATTTATAGCAGAGGCCAGGCTAGAATGGAGGGATTCAACTTCAGCTTCTAGTCTTTCTTTGCTGTGTTTTTCCTTCTCCAATTTTGAATTCAGCCTTGTATTCTCAGCTTTCAGTTCATTAAGCTGTTGCGAATACTGGGCCGTTGTTTTTGTTATCATTTCGTCATTGAGTCTTACACTCTTTTCAAAGTTAGCATTCATTTCTGTAATACTTTTAATTTCCTGAATATATTCTTTTTCCTTTCTGAGACTGTCATTTTTTATTGTGTATAATTCCTGTTTGAGCATGGCAATGTCTCTCTTCAACATGTAATTTCCATACATCACATCCTTCTTTCTTCCATAACTTTGAGAATCCTAAATAAAACAAAACAAATTTTTAGCTAGCACTCAACAAAATAACATATCATGGTTATTTCTGAAGTGAAAGAACAACCTGTACATTCATGGAATTAAAAGTTGCTGTAAGTGGATATCAAACTGGAGAAAAAGTTGAAGTAAAACCTTGAACCTTAGCATACATTTCAAAAAGTTCAAAAATTTATTTGATGTCAGGCCGGGCGCGGTGGCTCAAGCCTGTAATCCCAGCACTTTGGGAGGCCGAGATGGGCGGATCACGAGGTCAGGAGATTGAGACCATCCTGGTGAACACGGTGAAACCCCGTCTCTACTAAAAAATACAAAAAACTAGCCGGGCGCAGTGGTGGGCGCCTGTAGTCCCAGCTACTCGGGAGGGTGAGGCAGGAGAATGGCGTGAACCCGGGAGGCGGAGCTTGCAGTGAGCTGAGATTCGGCCACTGCACTCCAGCCTGGGCGGCAGAGCGAGACTCCGTCTCAAAAAAAAAAAAAAAAAAAAAAAAATTAAATTTATTTGATGTCAATGAATCCATAAAACACACACACACACACACACACACACACACACACACACACTCTAGAGAATTTTTAAGAATATCAGAATTGGAAAAACCTTTCTCTGAATTACAACAAACTCAAAGCATAAAGTTAAATGTTAAAAATTTTGACTAAAATCTTGAAAAAAGAAAATTGCATTTATACTCTGATATCTAACCCAAGAGCTTTACCTCCACATCTATTTGGACAGATAAAATCTCTCAAAGTTTTAAAAGTTCTGTTTCTCTGATCATATTCTATTGTGATTTGACTCAACATTTTTTAGTCAGTTGTAAGAATTACATTTACTAAATCATAAATCTAGACATTGTACTAAGCACTTCTACATACAAACATTGATGAACTTATTTAATCATCACAATCCTTAAAAAAGAGAGGTTAAAAATATAAGCAAGCTGCAGGATTTTCCTCAGGGCTTCTGATTCTACTTCTAGTTCTCCATCAGATCACAGGTACTTCTGTGGTGTAAATGTATCAACACAAAAACAGAAACAAAAAGACACAGGCATAAAATGTGTCTTCTGTCTTTGTCACCTGGATTCTCCATGAAATAGCCAGATTGAGAGGATGTGACATGTGGGGCCTCAGAAACAGAAAAGAAGCTTTCCCTTTTCTGCACTAAGCTATTCTTTTCCCCACTGCTTGTTCTCCTTATTTTTTCATTTGGATCCTGGGATACCAAAAAAGTGAAGGTGCTCACTGAAATGAGGAACCAAAGTTTGCCACAACACAAGGAGCCGAGTCAAACTGCTGAGTTGCTAGTGCAGAATCCTGGAAAATGAGATGTTCCTCAAATTTACATTCAATTACCACAAAAGTTTATAGCTGGAAGATATACAGTATAGTTGTCCACTCTAGCCCCATTATCTACTTGATAAGGGAAGTAAAACCAAGAAATATTAAGTAACTCACTCAACGCTCCTAAGGTGGCATTACCTAGCATTTCGTGGCACCAAAAGGGAAGATACAATTACATGTTGCTGAATTACATAAATTACCAGATAAATGCATTAAATTCATCAAATAAATTAAAGGTGTGACTTTGGCAAAGCAATTTAATGGCTCAGAGGGTGGTGGGAGGCCTCATCTGCTTTTACTTTGAAAGAAAATCTCTAGATTTTTGTCTATCTTTAGAACACAATGTACAGAACTCAGCCTTCTACTACAGAGTCAAATGCTAAATTTTTGGCTGAGGAGTTATGGTACTTATGATAAAATCATACATCTCAAAATCTACCATATTTTATGAAACAACATCATGTAAAAGTCTGATTCAACAGAAACATTGGAGAGTGATGATTTTTTTAAATATGTGAAAGTATATATATTTGTTTCCAAAATTATTTAAAGTGGCCATGATGGAATTATAAGTTTAAACAGTTTGAGTCAAACAGATAAACCTGCATGCATGAAGCACGTTAAACAGACGTCTTTGGCTGGAAATATTTGTTGCAACTCTCAAGGTCAGACACATTTTCATGTCTCTTCTCAGTCATTGCTTCCCTCCCACTGTATTACCATTTTATCATTTAAATAAATGTAATTCATATTAAAATGAATATAGAAAAAAGAATCTAGACATTATTTCTTTAGCAATTTTCCTTATGCTTATCTAGTTCAGAAGGTCACATGGTATATAGTTAAATAATTTTCCCAGTGCATATGCCACTTGGAAGACTCATAGTGAGACTTAAGTTGATGAATGAGCAAAGATTATGGGAATTTTTTCCAGAACTGTTATTTAGATAGCCGCACTAATCTACTTTGACACGTAACTACACATTTAGATAACCCCACTGTAACTATATACATGAGATTTTCTTGAGTAGAGAACCAGAAAGAATCAGATAACTTATAATAAGAGAAGCAGCAAGGGAACCTCTTTCTTTTTATAGTTGAACTTCTTTTCTTCAAAGCCAGGACCTCTACTTGTAACAAGCCCACCTCATTCTTAAGCCTTTGCATATCTTGCTGTAAGTCTTCTTCTAGATATGCTTTTGATGTTCTGTCACTATGTGGTGGAGAATAACTCACATTTTCTAATTCGGGTTTCATGCTTTTATAGATATTAGCAGTGGGACTGTCACATGTGGGTCCCTGAAACACACTTGCCAGTCATCTTCTAAGCTTTAGAAGAGCTTCTAAGTTCCATATGGCTTGTGGAACAAGCGCTGTATTGGTTTTCGGTTTTTGTAAGTGTCTGTAACAGCAGAAATACTGTAGCTTTCTATCCATATTACATGCTTCAATTCTTTGAAGTGAGCAAACCACAAACCAAAAAGACTTTTTGCATCTCTAGACTGAGGCCAATGTCTAATGTCTAATTTCCAATCTGTGGTATTTTGGGTTGTATTTTCTTGTCATTTGAATATCAAACTCTTGGTCTTCTTTCATTTCAGCCATAACTACTGGGTTCCTTAATTTTTCAATTTCTGTATCATTACAACAATTCTCTTTCTTCTTCATCTCTGTGAGAAATGGCGACATGTCTGGTTTGTTACAGTTTTTACAGTCTGATTTATTTTCATTTGAATAAAGCTTAGAAGACGACTGGCAAGTGTGTTTCAGGGACTCCGAGTGTAAATGCAATGACAAGACCTGAGTGAGATGGACTCGTTCTGTTCAGGCAATGCCTGGAATACTAGAGAGTTAAGACACTCCAGGTGTATCTGCTTCCTCAGGGATATTATCAGGGATATGATTCATCAGATTACAGGGCACTCCCTTTAACTTTGTCCCTCTTTAGGTTTACAATGTAAAAGCTCTTCCTCAGGACAAACAGTAATTTTGGATTTTTCAAAACTTTCAACAATCTTCAGTTGAACTTTTTTGTAATGAATTTTTTTTTTGAGATGGACTTTCACTCTTGTTGCCCAGGCTGGAGTGCAATGGCATGATCTTGGCTCAACACAACCTCTGCCTCCCAGGTTCAAGCGATTCTCCTGCCTCAGCCTCCCGAGTAGCTGGGATTGCAGGCATGTGCCACCACATCTGGCTAATTTTGTATTGTTAGTAGAGACGGGGTTTCTCCACGTTGGTCAGGCTGGTCTCAAACTCTCAACCTCAGGTGATCTGCCCGCCTAGGCCTCCCAAAGTGCTGGCATTACAGGTGTGAGTCTTTGTAATGAATTTTAAAGGAAGTCCTGAATATACAGATATATCGTCTTTATTACAATTTTTACCCAGTTCTGGTTCTTGAGACTTTTTTTTTTTTTTGCAGGTGCAAAAGTGAAAATTAATTTGCTTCTTTTGTTTCTCAGATGTCTTTTCTGACAGGGTGCATGTTTTAAAATTAACTCTAGTCTCAATTAAGTATGAACAAAGAAAAAATAGAAAATAATTAAAATTGAACTGTGAAACTTAATCTATGTTTTACTACCCCTAAGTTACTGGATTATAACTAAGAAGTAAAAAATAATTTGCCTTGGCTTAATATAGGAGAAAAACATGAGTCAGGAAGCTTAACTCTGTTTGTTTGGAATAAACTTAATTCATTATGAATTAAATCTGACAGAAATGGGTTCACAGATGATATGTAGTATTCCACAGGCTTTCTCTCTTCAAAGGATTTTTACCTCAGCATACCCTAAATAGTGAACCCCTACAGTGAATTAATATCTCTGAGGATTAACTAAAGAGTTGGCAAATGCTAAATTATTAGAAGCCAAAATGAATACCAATCAGAAAGACAAGAAAATTTTTACATTCTACTTCAAATATTGTACTGTAATATGACAGTGTTATCTAGAAAGTTATCTGCTTATATCCAGGTCTAATATATTCTAAGCTCCACTAGTGACAGTGGGTTAAAAAATTTTAATGGCATTTTCTACTTATGTTAAAACAAGAAAGTTATTGTTTGTACCTTGACACCAAAGTCCCTTTCTGGAAGGCATGATTCTCTCAATAGGCAGTTGGGCTGATTTTATGAACCCATCCTCTCCCTAAACATAGACACTGAAGGCAACCAGAAACCAAAAAACAGACGAAGTCTTTAACCTCCGCACTGGTGACCAGCAACATAAAACTGCAAAGTTTGAACCACTGGGAACCACTCCTTTAACATGAGGTGAACTCAGGGGCCATCACTGTCCAATTGTTCATAATTTCTCTTGCTTAGTAATACAACTCCATTTCTGATGTTACCTTCTTTATCATGAAGAAGGTTATAAAAATAAAAGAGCAAAGCGACTTCTGGAAATTTCTGGCCTCAATTCCAAGGGTACAGATAGCTATGAGTTACTACAGACTGTAAGAATATTTTAAATTTTATAAGTGGCTAAAATGTTTTAAAATTCAATATGAAATTACGCTCTGTTGGATTCTAAAAGGATAGCCTATAAGGTCACTTCATTTGGACTATGCTATGGTATTAAAGAAAAACAAACAAACAAACCAATAGTAAACCAGAAATTTAAATTGCTATATACCTGTGGCTGTTTATTTCCACTTCTTTCAAGCCTTTCTTGCTTTTCCTCTGAAGCCACTTTTAAGTTGTGTTCTGCTGACAAATCCATATGTTCAGTTAAAATGAATGACTTAGAATAAAGACTATAATCTTTATTAAAATGGATACAAAATAACATACTTTTATTTTATAAATTGAGAGTTTAAATGAAGCTAAATGTTTATTGGAATATTTACATTTTTAAGAAGCACTTCTAATTACCTAAAACTTTAACAAACCACTTGGGGAGACACTAGATATCAGCAGGTTCAAGACATGCAAAAGTCTCAGGGTCACCCACAAATTATTCCACCCAATGTAAATAAACAAAACTGCTGGAAACAAAACAAAATTTAAAAATACAGTGAAAACATATAAAGTAACACTTTACCATTCTCTACTTCATAATAGTATCTTTTAAACAACATGCTAAGTTGTTATTTACTAATAATTTGCAAAATTTTTGTTACTGTTACACCTTTATAATGTACACCCTGTTTTTTACATCTGAAATGTTTTCCTCTACTATTCTGATAAATGTATTTTTGTGTTGTAAGACTCAGAATGTAGGCTGGGCACAGTAGCTCACACCTGTAATCCCATCACTTTGGAAGGTCCAGGTGGGATAACTGCTTAAAGCCAGGAGTTTAAGGCCAGTCTGGAGACCATAGTGAAATCCTGACTCTACAGAAAATTTGCCAGGTATGGTGGTGTGTGCCTGTAGTCCCAGCTACTCAAGAGGTTGAGGCAAGAGGATCCCTTAAGCCCAGGAGTTTCAGTTTGCAGTGAGTCTCGATCATGCCACTGCACTCTACCCTGGATGACACAGTAAGAACTTGTTTCCAAAAACAGAAAAAGAAAAAAGGAAAAAAGGCTCAAAATGCTATATGAAGTCCTCCTTGAATCTGGCTATCTTTCTCCACATACACAGGCTCTCTGTCCTTGGGGCTCCCTTAGTCCATTTTTCTAGTGTCCATTTTTCTAGTGTCACTTCACCATCTGAACTGCGCATCATGTTTTTGCACGTCTATCCCCTTTGTTGCTAGACTGTAGCAATCATCTTTGTATAAAGTCTTTATTTTACTAAATGTTTAATTGAGTTCCTGCTAAGTGGGGTTTAAAGAATGAGAATAAAAGCTGTCAGGGATGGTTTTTCTAGAGATCATGCATGGGCTGAGACTTAGACAGTGAGGTTCACCAGATTAAAAGAGGCAGAGGGCAGGAAAGATAGTACATGCCAGGCAGTGGCAAGAGAGGGAGAGAAGTTTCCCAGAGTGTATGTATTTGTCTACATGAGAGGGATGGTGACGGGGGCATCACCAGCAGCTCAGTAATGCCAGAAAAAGAGGCAGACAGAGAAAGGGCTGCAGATGGAGATTTGGGCAGAAGCCAGTTTCTGAAAGCCTTATATAAACCAACTATTACTGTTGTTTCTTAAATTTATAAAAAAAGCAAAACAAATTAGAAACGCATAATTCCAAGAAAAAGACCAACATTTTACTTTATTGTATCTTATCCTATTTGACTTGATTTTTCTTAGAGATGGGGTCTCACTCTGCCACCTAGGCTACAGTGTAAGGTTGTTATCATAACTAACTGCAGGATCAAACTTCTAGGCTCAAGTAATTTTCCTGCTTTAGCCTCCCAAGTAACTGAGATCACAGGGGCAGAACACCACACCCAGCTACAGATTTTTAAAAAATAGACACAAGATTTGGCGATGTTGCCCAGGCTGCTGGACCTCCTAGCCTCAAGGGATGCTTCTATCTCAGCCTCCAACACTGACAAGATCACAGGGAGGAGCCACCATCCCTGGCAACACCAATACTTTCAAATGAATAAACTGGAGCTCCATCATTTTATTTTATCATGGATGGGTGAAAACCTTGTAATAGACTCATGGACTCCATGGATTTGTGACAAGGAAACTATAGCATTAACTATGGCTGAAGCTTCCCTTGTCTCCCAGTCTCTTCACATGGTTAAGAGCAGAGACACTCAAGTGTCTTACCTTTTGCACCTTCTTTCCTTTTTTTCAAATTTGCAGGCTTCACAGCTGCTGTTTCTGCCAAACATACAAGCTTGTTAGCTATTCCTTCTAGAAAACATCATCCCTCTGCCTCCTTACCTGGCAAAGTTTCACTCACTCTGCATGCTTCCCCTAAATCCTACCCATTTTTTTAGAAGCTTGCAGTCATCACCACAAATTTAAAAGTGCATGGCATCTAATGAACATAATAAATTTCTAGTAAATAATAACTATATGCTCCCAGGTGACACCTATCCTCCATCTACCCTCTACAAAATGGGTCAGCACACTGCAGACCACACGCCAAATCCTGCCTACCGTAAGTTTTTTCTCAGTAAAGTTTTATGAGAGTACAGTCATGCCTATTCACTGACATGCTGCCTATGACTGCTTTCACACTACAATGGCAGGGTTGAGTAGCTACGACAGAGATCACATGGCCTTCAGCTGCTTAAATCGTTCTTGAAAGAGAGAGAGAGAGAGAAAGAGAGACCACATGGCCTAAAATATTTCCTATTTGGCCCTTTACAGAAAAAGTTTGCCAATCCCTGCTTTATACCCTGAACAGAATGCCCTAATTCTCAAATTGAATCTAATGCCTCCCCTGCTCACAATTTTCCAATGAATTTCTAGAGCAAACACTGCTGGCTCCCTACCCAAGAGCAGTTCCTTGTCGTTTCTTGCTGGAGAATCACAAATCTATTTGGATATTTATTATCTCAATACTCCTCTCCAGCTTCAAAAGGTAAGTGATTATTCAAAGCTAATCACATAACCACATTTGCTTTCCCAGTGCCTGGTTTAGGAATGAGTATGTGGTGTGATCCAGCTAATAAAATTTTACAAAAAGGGCTGAGCACGGTGGCTCATGCCTGTAACCCCAGCACTTTGGGTGGCCGAGACAGGCGGATCACAAGGTCAAGAGACCGAGACCATCCTAGACAACAAGGTGAAACCCCGTCTCTACTAAACATAGAAAAATTACCTGGGCTTGGTTACACGTGCCTGTTGTCCCAGCTCCTCGGGAGGCTGAGGCAGGAGAATTGCTTGACCTTGGGAGGTGGAGGCTGCAGTGAGCCGAGATCGTGCCACTGGACTCCAGACTGGCGACAGAGAGAGACTACATCCCCCCGCCAAAAAAAAAAAAAATTACAAAAAGTCCCCTGCAAGGTTCTGAGTTTTCTCCCAATTTAAAAGACACATGTGAAGAAAAGCAGCCCTTCCAGCCTTTAGATACTGTCTTGTGAGAACATGATGTTTGGAGCTGTTGCTAAGTAGCCAACCATGAAAGGAGACATGAACAAGACACTGTCAACAGCATAGCTGAAAGAGGAACAAGTGGGATCCAATAATATCACCAGACAACCAAAACAAGTCTAGTTCTTATGGTTTGGCCACTGTTATGTCCTCTAGTATCTGCAGCCAAAAGCATTCTACCTCAGAAGTTTCCCCTGGCCTACAGGATAAGATCTACTCAGTTCTATACTATTAAAAGTCTTTTACTGGACTTGTTTCTAGACACAGGTAAACCAACAACAAAGTCTCTCCTAAGCCTGCCTTCACTGACACATACTAAACACGATAAATACATAATAAATAATAACTGTAAGCTATTTTCACCTCATTAACAAGCTCTCCATATACATTTTTTTGCACTAGTAAATTTGAACTGCTCATAAACTCTACAAAGTTCACTCAAGTGTCCTATCTTTTGAACTTGCTCCTCGTGTTTTAAAACTTTCATTCCTCGTGGCTGCTGCTTCTGTCAAACATGCAAGCTTGTTAGATACTCCTTCTGCCAAGCATCATCCCTCTGCCTCCTTACCTGGCAAAGTTCCACCCACTATGCATGCTTACCCTAAATCCTACCCACATTTTAGAAGCTTGCATTCATTACCACAAACATAAACGTGCTTGGCACATACTGAACATGATACATATGTAATAAATAATAACTATAAGCTCCCAGGTGACATTGGACATACAGTAAGCACTATTTAAGGTGGTAAATAAATAACAGTGGTAATAACAATCTCCTAACTGTATTTTTTAAATGTATTTTGTAACATTGGAAAAATGCTTAGTCTATAAAAGATATATGATAGTTATTTTTTAAGTGGACAAGTATATGAATAAATTAAAATATTTTTCTTAAAAAGTCTGTTAAAAAACACAAAAATTAAATAGTTATCTATATTCTAATATTCTATTATGAGCACCTTAAAGACAAAAACTACGTCAATTCCATCTTTGTCTCGTGCATTTGCCAAACCTAACTTATAGAAGTGGTTTGATAAATATATACTAAATTAACGGTGTCTTTATACAGTTCAGACTGTACAACACATTAGGTGTTATACTTTTGTTATTGTGAACCATTTTTATAATTTTATTATAATTAAAAAAATTTTTCTGAGCCTAGAGTTTGGCTATTGGAATATTTATTATGATCATCTCTTGCCTAATGGTTACCAGAGTTTGTTTTGTTTTGTTTTTGTTTTTTGAGATGGAATCTTGCTCAGTCACCCAGGCTGGAGTGCAGTGGCACGTTCTCAGCTCACTGCAATCTCCACCTCCAAGGTTCAAACAATTCTCCTGCCTCAGCGTCCCGAGTAGTTGGGAATATGGGTGCCCACCCCCATGCCTGGTTAATTTTTGTACTTTTAGTAGAGATAGGGTTTCACCATGTTGGCCAGGCTGGTCTCAAACTCCTGACCTCAAGTGATCTGCCTTCCTTGGCCTCCCAAGTGCTGGGATTACATGCATGAGCCACCACGCCCAGCCTGGTAACAGATTATCTTGTCCCAACAAAATTACTATTATTATAATTATCCAGCATATAAAAAAACACAGCTTGTTCTAAGAAGTGAATATATCTCATGAGGTTCCAACTTATGGTGAATAAATTAAAAGTAGACCTTGTTTGTATAAGAATATGTAACATAATTTCTGCTTCTTGGGAAGGAATTACTTTTCTGTCTTCTGCATTCAGTAGGTATCTTCAGAAATAATCTCCTATTTGTATAGGTGCACAATGGCTCAGTTTTATGGTTCTTATTGCCATTTGTTTATGGTATCAGAAAGGGATTGTTGAATTCCCAGTTCTAAAGACAGTTACTTTCTTAGTGACACAAATTCCTGTGTAATACACTTGACCCTGAACAATAAGAGTTTGAACTGCAGGGGTCCACTTATATGCAGATTTTTCTTCTGCTTCTGCAACCAAGAGACAGCAAAACCAACCATTTTCTTCCTCCTCAGCCTAATTAACCTGAAGATGATGAAGATGAAGACCTTTGGGAGGATTCACTTATGTTTATGAATAGTAGGTATGTTTTTTTCTTTTCTATGATTTTCTTCGTAACAGCTTCATTTCTCTAGCTTATTTTATTCTAAAAGCATAGTATATAATAATGCAACACATACCAACTATGTGTTCATCGACCGTTTATGTTATCAGTAAAGTTTCCAGTCAATGGTAGGCTATTAGTAGTTATGTTTGGAAGGAGTCAAAGTTATACTCAGATTTTCAACTGCACAGGGATCAGAGTCCCTAACCCCCACAACATTCAAGAATCAACTGTAATTAACATTTATTTACTAAATATAAACCATTTACTATAAAAGTTAAATAGAAGATCCATTTGCATAACAAGTGCAATTTGTAACAATGTAATTATAGAGGAAAATGCAACATGTTAACTTAAAAATCTAATTTCTTATTTATATTAATACAAAAATATAATGTAGAATTTCAGGGATCATAAACGAATTTTTTTCAGAGAATACTGTTTGAGATTGAGAACTAACTTCTTAAATAACTGAATTCTAAACTAAAGAAATTAAATTTAAAAAATTAATTTATACATAAATATACATATTTTAAACTGCTCTTTTATGATTAAAAATACGTAATCTGACTTTTTTTGGTTTTTTTTGGAGATAGAGTCTCGCTCTTTCATCCAGGCTAGAGTGCAGTGGTGCCATCTCAGCTCACTGCAACCTCCACTTCCTGGGTTCAAGTGATTCTCCTGCCTCAGCCTCCCAAGTAACTGGGATTACAGGCGCCCGCCACCATGCCCAGCTAATTTTTGTATTTTTAGTAGAGATGGGGTTTCACCATGTTAGCCAGGCTGGTCTCAAAATCCTGACCTCAGGTGATCCACCCGCCTTGGCCTCCCAAAGAGCTGGGATTACATGTTTGAGCCACCACGCCTGGCCTGTAATTTTGCTTTTTAAAATCAGTAAGACCACCAAGAGAAATGAGAAATTTACTATCAGAAGTCTTACCTTGATTGTCATTTCGAAGATGATTTTTAAGCATCTTATTTTTATGTTCCAAAATTTGTTGTTGAATGCTATGCATAATAAATGTAATAAATAAAATTAGTATTTTAATAGTGATATGAAAAATATTTACCAAACATATTAAATTCTTAAAGCATTTCAGACAATATCAGAGCTAATATCAGAACTCTAATGTCCAATACACTTTAAAATTTTAAGCTGTATAAACTTATTAAGCTTCTAATTAAAGAAGAAAAACAGGAAGTACTCATAAACTGAGAAAAACATAGCTCAGTAAGTTAATTCTAGTTAGCTTAACAGCCTGGAAACTGTCCTGCACTCGGAGTAAGTCCTCGCTCTGTGACCAATAGGTATTTTGTTTTCAGACCAGTTGCTTCTCTTAGGCTCCACGGCTTCTTCTAAAAAACAAAGATTTTACTACTTGACTTCACTAGGTTGTTAGGAGGATGTAATGAGGTAAAATGTTTAAATGTTCAGAGAAATAGTAAAGCAATGGAAAAATTTATTCTTGAGCTGCATTGCTGGAACAATTTTGGAATCTCAAATAAAACCTGATGAGTGTTTTTTCATAGGTTCTAATACTTGAATGTCACAGTTTTCAGAGAATATTATTAAGTGTTAATTTTGGTTATTAGTTCTATTCATTGTGGCTTATAGTTCAGAGCATTTTAGCTAGCTCATAACTTATAACTAAATTTATATATAAATATATTATTGTCTCATTAAAACATATAACCTAATTGTCCCCTATTACTGAGCTCATCAATCACACCAAGGGCAGAAAACTAATAGATGGCAAAACCTGGCTGGGACAACTAACATTCCTTCCCTCCCTCCTCAAACTCAGAGCCAGCAGGTCTGTGTCAGAGGCTGCATCTTCTGGGTCCTCTCCGACTGACACACAAGACAAAGCCTTGCTTGTATTGTTTTTCAGTTCCATGAAAGAGATGCAAGTTGATGTTTCCTCATTTTCAAGTCATGTACTAACAACATATTTGCATGTAACATCCCATATGCCACTCAGCTGTGTTCTCATTTCACAGATCACCTTACATGAATACTTCTATAATGTTCATAATAACAATTTCCATATCAGGTGTCTCTTGTTTTGGTTTGACTCACATTGTTTCCTTGAAGCTAGTTAACAAATAGTCAAATGACCTTCTGGGGACCATGCAACATGTGGAATGCTTTCTGAATTTGTGTGCCATCCTTAGGCAGCAGGCATGCTTATCTGTTCTGTATTGATCCAATTTTAGAATATGTGCTGCTGAAACCAGTATAAAGCCCTGTTTTATACACGGATACTCAAAAGTCATGGATGAGGCTTAGCTCTGTTAAATCCAAATTACCTACTTTAGATACAGAGAATTCTGTTGAATGACTTCCTGTGAGGTAGAATTTTAAAATATTTTAAAAACTTGAGGTGGAGATGCAAAGAGCCTGACAGGTTTTCATTATTATGGAAACACATTACTTGAGGGGCCAACTCCAAGTTGGTGCTCATTACTCTATTGAAGGATAATGTGGAACATTCTGCTATCTAACAAAAGGCTACACGGGACAGAAAAAAGGTTCAAGGTACAGATGTGACAACAAAAGGCAAAGGGACCTCTGCTCTCTTCCTGCAACATTATTTGAACATCCCTAACTGTTGAGTACAATCCAACTAATGTTTGCTAGAGAACAGATGGACACTGGTCTCAAAGGATAACATACCATGAAGGTATAGGCTAGGCCAAGCTAAGACGTGGGCTACAAATAAGGTTTTTAGTATTAGGGAGAAGGTCAATTTACTCACTACGTGTGTGGGTAAAGCTAGGAGGCCTTTCTGCCAGAGCAGGGTGCTGGGAACAATGGCTGAGCCTATCTATGTACATGAACTAAAAAACACTGTAGCTGTGGACACTGTGTATGAGTCATCATGAAGACAGAGGGATCTGAATCAGTAAGGGCATCCTGGTGCCAAAAGTCAATCATTACCAGATTGCAGGACAAGTTACAATGGCAGCAATACAGGAAGTGAATCAATGGAAACAACAGAATGACTAGAATGGCCTTTTCCCCCCTTCTTCTGACTTGTAAAGCAAGATTGTCTTCCTTGGACTTAGGGAACCCCTTAGCTTTTTGAAAAATCCAAAGCAGGAAGGCATAAGAGATAGCCCCAGGGAATAAATACAAGATTTTCTGCTAAACTGGACATTTCAAGACCCAACAACTAATTTGGAAAGTCAGGCCAGCCACGGTGGCCTTTGCGAGGCCGAGGCAGGAGAATCACTTGAGCTCAGGAACATGGGCAACATAGTGAGACTTTGTTTAAAAAAAAGAAGAAGAAAGAAGAAAGAAAAAAAGAAAGTAAAAGATGTGACATTATTTATGTCTCACATACAAGGGTAATACTTGGAATGAAATGAACAACACTGAGATCCCTAGGGATAAAGGTCTTCAAAGATTCTGAAAGAATCTTGCACTCATTGCTACTTCTAACTAGTCTAGCTTTCTGTTTGATTTCTGGCTAAAAAGTGGACTAACTTGTTGCCATTCCAAACTACTTCAACCAAACTATGAACTCTCACCTAATGTATAAGATGCAATATTTGTAATTATTTTAAACCTTAATGTAGTATTAACCTAATATAAGCATATACCTTCTCAAATCACAACAAACAGCATAATCCTCAGCAGTTTGGCCAAACATGTCTTGAGAAAAGATATTTATATTTTGCTGAAGGAGGAGGCTGACGATACTTGATGAGCTATGCTGCACAGCAAGCATGAGGGCTGTTCTAAAATAACAAAGAAATAACAGCACTCAAGAACTTTAATAAAGATATTTAATTAGCAAATTGGATACACTTTACCGATTTCATATCTTGCCTCTCAGGATAGACATAATAACCATTTACATGTACTAGCTTATGTGTATAAGCATCTCTAGAAGGCAGGGACAACAAGGAAGCTTCTTGTCCCACTGGGATATGACATAATACAAGCTCTTAATTTATAATCCTTTGATGGCCAAGAAACTGTGCTAAGGTCACTTATCTAAAGTAGGCAAAGATTCAGATGAAGATTTCCCCATTGCTTTCCTAGTCTGATATATTGTAATTCAAAGTCAGCTAGGGATCAAACAAGTAAGAGCTATCTGCAGGCTGAAAACAACAGCAACAACAACAATAATAGTGATAGTAGTTGTTGTAAACTGAAAGTTAAAGTCTATGCTTTATAAAATTAAGAAAATACAAAACCCCTTTAGTTATTATGATTACAGGACCAAAAACATCAGATTACAAATAACAGTCTATAAGAAAAGATGAATCCTACTATATACTGTTTTTGATGTTGCTCAGTCCAAATAACTGCTTTTCTACCTAACTGATTATTTGTATTATTTTTTACTATATGTCAATAATTATAAGTGAATCTTATTAACATTTCTTACTTGAGTTACCACTCCAGAACACTCAGGTTTTTAGGAAATAAACAAAAAACAACAAAAAAACCCAAAAACTATTGCACCTTCTGAAATTGTCAACGGCATGTATATTTGCCTGGTTCTTCAACAAAAATTCCACCATTTGCTGTCTCCTAGAATTTATAGCAAACAAAAGTGGAGTGTTTCCCTCCTGTAAGAAAGCAAAAACAATTTATAATTGACAAAATTACATATTTCTCAACTGAACTAAAAATCTTCTATAAGATGCTATGAACTTAAACTTACAATATAGAAAGAAAGTAAATGCAAAGCAGTCCCTTCCTTTTCACTCCTCTGTGCTTTCCCACACACTGCCTTGCAAACACCCCTCCTCTGCCTCCCCACATTAACTTCGGTCATCTCCAAAACTCACTTTATTTACCAGTCCCAAAAATCCTTGCTTCTATCTCAGCATTTAGCACAGTATGTTGTAATTATTTCATTGTTTCCCACTGAAAACAAGAGCTTCTTGAGGGCAAGGGCTCTATCTTTTTTCTCTATAACCCTAAAACCTAAGACATAGTAGCAAATGCTTTAAGTTTTTAAAATAAATTAATGATTTAAATTATCTCTAGAGCAGTGTTTCTTAAACTACATTTCAAAGAATATTTGTTTTACCAGAAGAACTGTACCCCAACGAAAAGGTTCCATGATCATCTGCATTTGAGAAGTATTACAAAACTGTATTACATGGCCAAAAATCTAGAAATCCCTTGAACTTTGCCTAATCTCAATTTGACAATACTTTTTGTGGCAAACATTAACACTTTAGGAACTAGAGTTTCAGGGACACAGTTGTCAGAGCTTTGCAATACAAGTGTAGGTTTCCTCTGGGTGGTACAAACTTGCTTGATTCACTTGCATCAATGGTGTCAGGATGTCAATGTCAGGCACTCCTGATGCAAAGGGGCTACTAAAGAAATGAGCTCTGAATTAAGAGAGATTGGCTTCAAATGCACTTATTTTCCTTACTATTAAATAGTGCATGGGATTTTTCCTAATACAAAAGGATAGATTTTTATCTTAACTTAGAAAGTTCAGTATGTTCTGTGTAATACAGACCAGTTAAAAATTTTTGAAAATAAATATTAAAAAGCAAAGCTCAGTAAGAAATTTTATTCTCAATTATAATGATAATCCTGGGATGCTAATGCAACTTTACTTTTTAAATCCATTTGTATTGGTTTCCATTTAAATTGCTATTTAACATTATTTTTTTACTTTAGGCAAAATATGAATCAGAAATAAAAATACAATGGCTTCTCAATAAAAGTTCTAATGCTGATGTATAGGGCTTATTTCTAGCATAACAAAAGCCAGTAAGTTACTTGCTTTTTTGTTGTTTGTTTTGAGACGGAGTCTCACCCTGTCGCCCAGGCTGCAGTGCAGTGGTGGCATGATCTCCCCTCAATGCAAGCTCTGCCTCCTGGGTTCACGCCATTCTCCTGCCTCAGCCTCCCAAGTAGCTGGGACTACAGTTGCCAGCTAATTTTTTGTATTTTTAGTAGAGACAGGGTTTCACCATGTTAGCCAGGATGGTCTGGATCTCCTGACCTCGTGATCTGCCTGCCTCGGCCTCCCAAAGTGCTGGGATTACAGGTATGAGCCACCGTGCCCAGTCGTCACTTGCATTTTTAAGGGACATTGCTGAGAAGAAAGATATAATGTCTGCAATATTCATAATCTATCCACTTCTCAGCAGGCATAACCTAAAAAAGGCTTCTAGGCATTCTTATGAGAAGATGACTATTTGTGGTATAGATATAAAAAAAGAGTTAAACGTCTGAATTCTAGAATCCAACTCTATAATTGAGGGATTTATATAACTATAGACTATATATTATGAATCAATATATGCTATCTTGAAAAACTTGATATCTTTATGAAAATATACTATAAAAAAGGAGTTGTAAACTCAAATACTTGTAAGGATGAAGGAGGTTACCTAAGTAAGCGAAGTACTCAGGTGTGCACAGTAGCAAACTGGAGAATATGTGCCTCCTACACAGGGCAACCCCTGCACAGCAGACTAAGCACTGATGCAGTTCAGGGGACACTAGATTTGATTCTTAAGCCTGAGGTACAGATTTCTGCAGGAGTCTACTAAATTTTACATGTTGACTCAATTTAAAGAGGCAAAGAACAAATCTATGTGCCACATGTAGACTATAACCCTTGTGTTTTTATATTTGCTATGAATGTGTTACTAAATTGTGTATAAACCAAGTATTTGCATGTGGAACTTTTTCCTTCTCTAGTATCATATGTTTAATAAAAAAACTCAGGCCCTGAAATATACATAATAAAAAATGCTGTTAAGACTCATAATACCCACCTCAAGAATTTTCCCAACATTTATTCATTTGCAATCTATGTGTATATCATTTTCCCAGATTGTTAACCAAATAGATAATTAGTTCATAGGACTGCGGAAACTGAATTATTAAAAGAATTTCTATTGTATTCTCACTGACTTCAAGGATTTCAGTGTTTAAAACTGACATCCTGATTATGCCAAAGCTCTATAAACTTAACAGACACACTGAGATAGTCCCTAACACAACTTCAACTGAAAAAAAAAAGGTTCGGGATTAGCTACTAATCTAATTGAGAAAATCTCACTTGTAATGAACATTTGTTGACACATAATCACTAGAATGGTGACAGAGGAACATGAAATTGTGAAAGGGTCAGCCTCTACTTATTGAAAGATTACCCACAAGCAAATTGCTGAAGACTCTCTGAATGACAGTGAATGATTCATGGTGGGAAGGAAAGGGTGTTATTTTGTAAGCTGAGAGCTGTTGCCAATGATATTTCCTTTCACTTCCCAGTCACAAACATAGAGAAAGACAGATAAGTCAGGCTAATGTTATTGGAAAGGAGACCTTTGAAGAAAGTAGCACCTATCAAATGCCAACTCTTTTAGAGATTTCTTATGTCTTTGAGATATGGGAATTTATATACTGCACTTATCTATTCTGTGCTTCTTCATCAGGAGTGTATTTGAATGCTGAGGTATTTGTTTTTGCTCTTGTTGTAAAAGACAAGATTTTTGGATTGGCACCATGTTACAGGAGAATAATTGCACAAGCCTCTTCCTGGCAATGTACAGCCTATTCGTGTAAGATAAAAAAATTAGACTATAGATTCTAAGGGGCAGGCGGATCACGAGATCAGGAGATCCAGACCATCCTGGCTAACGTGGTAAAACCCTGACTCTACTAAAAATACAAAAAATTAGCCAGGTATGGTGGCGGGCACCTGTAGTCCCAGCTACTTGGGAGGCTGAGGCAGGAGAATGGTGTAAACCTGGGAGGTGGAGCTTGCATTGAGGGGAGATCATGCCACTGCACTCCAGCCTGGGCAACAAGGTGAGACTCTGTCTCAAAACAAACAAACAAAAATTACTATGTTTCTCAGGCTGGACTCAAACTCCTGGGCTGAAGCAATCCTCCCACCTGAGCCTCCTAAGTAGCTGGGACTGCAGGTACATGTCATTGTGTATGACTTCAAGAAAATATTATTAACCATACATGTTCAGAACTTATTAGATCTATTACATCAAAAACATCAGGGGAAAGCCTACACCTGTAGATTTTTAACAAAATTTCCCCAGGTCACTGTAATGCACAATTCTAGCTGAGAATTACTGCAGCAGACAATCACTTCCGTTTCATCTCTCACCCACACGGCCAGTATCCTTTATCAGTTGGGATGTGGCCAGAAAGAGAAGAGTATGAGATAGAGTTTTTTGTTAAAACTCCAGTTAATTTTCCTGGGTGTGGGTATAACAGGGACAAGTAAACTCAAAATCCCAGTTGATTTTGCTATTTATAAGTTCCTCATCTCCCACCTTCCCACCAAGATATTCTAGATTTGAGAGTTTAGACTCTTATCTAAGTGACTGTTTTTGCCAGGATGGGTAATAAGTCAGTTACTAATTTGTTCCACCCTTTGCTGAAGTGTTTCTCACCTCATCACCATCTACTCACTGCCAATCTGGTTTCCTCAGAGTCCTCTAAAAATTAATCTTTAGGCAAGTTTCAATCACTCTATTTACCAGACCAAAAACGATTACCCCAAAGCTGAAGAGCACTTTGTCTCAATACATCAACTGGGAAAACAACAAACTGAAAAACAAAACCTCTTCTTGGCATTTTCCCTCATTACCTAATTTCCAAGTGACCTGCATGTTTTTGATTGCTCCCCTTTTCCCTTCCCATTTTTCCCTCTTAAACCTTACCAATGAAAGATACATCCTTTTTTTTTAGAAAACTGTCAGCAGCAGCAAGATTTACATTTATTGTAAGTTGCTTTAGCTTTGAGTTTTAAGATAAAACCTGTTTCCAGGGTAATTTTTTTCCTGTGATTTTTAAAATACTAATTAGAAAAAAAAAACACACCTGGGGTAGGAAACAAATATTTGAAAAGAAGTTTTACCTTAACAAATTCACAAATATTTCCCATAAGTGCACTAAAAAAGCTGTGCCTTCTAATGCTTCTTTAAAAGTATATTTAAAATAAAATTTTAGACAATTATTTCAAAATATTTTTATTCAGAAATACTTGAGTTCCAAATATGAAAAACTGACTCTTACCTATGTCAATGTTAAAACAAACATTTTGAAAAGAAAGTTGATCGATCTATACCTCATTTAGTGCTTCAATATTTGCACGGTGGGAAAGCAGTTTTTCTGCCAGCGAAGTCCCCTTGTTATACATAGCATAATGGAGAGCAGTGTTGCCGTAGATATCCTTAATGTTTGGATTGGCGCCATGTTCCAGGAGAATAATTGCACAAGCCTCTTCCTGGCAATGTACAGCCTATTCGTGTTAGGTAAAAAATTAGACTATAAATTCTAAGAATTCAAAATACGTATTCCACAGGTTTCACCAACTAGTTATATTTAAATGAGATAAATTAATTTTAACTCTATGTATTTAAATCAAATTCATTTCATGCTGAAAGAGTTGGCTACTACATACCTTCATTAACGGTGTCCTGTTTAGTCTGTCACAGATGTCGATCTGGCAACTTCTGCTCAGCAAGAGAGTGACCACTTCCACACGGCCATGGGCACAGGCCAAATGTAGAACAGTCCTAGGAGAATAAGAGGAGATTTCAGGAAATTGTAGTGCAATATCTCAAAACCTACAATGGTTCATGTAATTGTAAACAACGAATGGCAGTTATTCCTTTGCCTTCAAAACAAATAATTTTCTTTTGAAGAAAGTACAGTATTTATTAGCTCTTACTGCTCCCTACCTTAATGAAACAGCAGCCTATTTGGATAGAATGAGCTTGGTGCTTGGATTCAGTTCAACTAGGGCTTGAGTTCTACTTTGAACTCGGTCACATACCAGCTATTGCTTAACCTTTCTGTGCCTCAATTTCCACATTAATAAAATAAAGACGACAACAGTAGCTAGCTCACAGGACACCATTATGATGCTTAAATGAAAATCTATGTAAAGCATTTAGAACCATTTCCAGAACAAGCAACAACTCAATAACTGTTAGATTTTTGTTTGTTGAGACAGGGTCTTGCCCTGTTGTCCAGGCTGGAGTGCAATGGTGTATTTATGCCTCACTGCAGCCTGAAATTCGTAGGCTCAAGCAATCCTCCCGTCCTAGCCTCCTGAGTAGCTGGGACCACAGGAGCGCACCAGCATAATCAGCAAATTTTTAAAAATTTTGTGTAGAGTAGGAATGTCACTTTGTTGCCCAGTCTGGTCTCAAACTCCTGGCATCATGGGAACTTCCCACCTCAGGCTTCCAAAGTTCTGGAATGACAGGTGTGAGCCACACACCCAGCCAGATGTTATAATTATTACTATTACTACTACTTAACAAAAACATTTTAATTAAGTAAAATGATACAATTATTGCTATTTTGCAGGATGATTTAAAGGTTAGGTCATATTTTAGCATATCTGATATTGGAATGGCATTTATAATTCATAATTTTTTATAATTGGTAGCATTTAAAAAATCATCTTATTAATATAGAAAATAGTAGGGTATTACACAATCCATGAGGCCTTACATTAAGTAGAATACGGTATACACAGCAGGTCTAGGGCAGTTCTAGGCATCTAATTGACACTTAAATACATTTTAATTCGTAAAAGTACCATGGGGAACGATCACTGAAGTAACAACATATTTTTTAAACAAATTACTTCTTACTTTGATTTTTAAAAACATGAAGCTAAAGAAAACTAATGATTGAGATGAACAGGTATGGCTCATTTTAGTCAACACTTAGATTTACAGAATATATGCAAATCAGACTTTCCAATTATTAATAATAGAATTTAAGACTGATAAATTTTCAAAAGGGCAGTTAAAGGTTATCTCTTACTGTTTTCTACCTTCAGAAATGCTTTTGCTTGAAAGGTGGGAGGAAAAGCTTCAGTGAGATTAAGTCCTACTATTCCCATTTTAAATCTCTCATCTTGCTCAGGTAGAACAGGTAAACATAAAGGTTTTAAGTATGGAAGGGTCCTGAGAGATAGTGCAAAATGTCTGCTACATAACAGGTTTTCAGGTTATGTTTGATGAATAAATGGATTGATAGAATACAGTTGGGGATCCCAGTATTTTTAAATACAACTTCTATAAACCAATATTTTCGTGATAGTAATAATATTTGCTGTTTGTTATTTTTATAAGACTACAACTATAATGAAATGATTAATCTATCATTGTTTGCATATGCACATATGTAATGAATCTATACATAAGAAAAACATATATACATAAAAATATACATAAAAATATATACATAATAAAATCTGCAAGCACAGATAAAAAGATTCCCTTTTTATTTCTGAAGCTAAAAGTTCAAACAAGATAACTCTCAATAATAATATAAAACAGTGAGAAATTATTTTTATCTATACAAGATTCATATTTCTCTCTTCCCAAATATTATTCCATTAATAATAAATTTTTACTAGAAGTTTCTTAAATGCTCACTTCAGAAATCAAAGGTAAGAAAAAGGAACAAAAGACTTTAAAATACAAATGCTCAGAAGTTACAAATTTTATCCTATTTTGTACATAATTTTGGCTAACACAAGACCATAGTATGTTTGTGTGTATGTGCAAGCAAACTGATTTTTTTTTCCTCACTGGCTATAACAAAATACATCTTCACACATCAACATACTTCTCGACCTACTGCCACCTTCAATGGCCACATATCCATTCTATCGGTTCTTAATATAAATGCTGAGAAAAACAAAGTGCATGTATCTCTATTTTCTAAAGGTATTTTAATGCAATGGAATTGATGGGTAAAGGGCATATACATTTTTAAAATGTGGTAATTATCTCCAAATTACCACTTGAAAAGTCATCAGCAACTTAAACTTCAAGCAGCAGTATAAGTACCACTGCTCTTTATTCTCACAAACATTGTGGATAGAAAACAGTCGCATTCCTCTTTCAACTTAAATTCTCTTATGAGAAACACTAAGGATTTTTTCCTATGTACATAAGTAACTTGTGGATCTGCAAAAAAGTACTTTGCTCACTTTTAGAGTTCTTTTCTTGTGGATTTGATTGGAAAGAATTCCCTGTAAAATAAAGATGTGTTTTTTTATCTGTATATATATAACTGATCTATATATATAACATATTAGTAATATATACAATTTGTTATATATATAAAATCAGTAAATGTTTTATATATAATCATTAAATATCATATTATAAAGAATAAATTCCCTGTAGGATGAAGATACACTTTTCAGTTGAATATATATTTTTATATATTAGTAAAAATATATACAGTAAATTTTTTCAAGTGTGTTATCTTTTGTTAATTTTTCTCTGATACACAGGGGATTTTAATTTTTAGTTTGCTAAATCAACTTTCAGAAAGCCTGCTTGCGAGGTCATTCTTAGGAAGGCCTTTGTTACCATAAAACGTACCTGTATAAATAAGTCTTTGTGTTTTGTTCTGGTACTTTTCTCATTTTGCATATGTAAAAATTTCAGTCTAAATTCCATCAGGAACTCACTTTTGTGACATAAAGTTTCATTAGTTTTCTTCACACAGCAGGCATATTATTAATAACATCCTTTCCTACTCATCTGAAAGGTTACCATTATCAATCCCTATGCATGTATCTTGCATATATTTCAGAGTTTTTGGATTTCCTATTCTGTTCCATTTATTTGTGTTTACAGCTGTTAGTAAATAATTAATTGTGGGAATTAATAGCACATTTTGGTATCTAGAGGAGCAAGTCTTTTCACTCCATCATAAACATTTTTAAAAGTCATCACAATGGTAAGACAGACAGCAAGTGTCATGCACAAATCATAAAACCTCGATATTTTCATTTGGTTTATGTAGAACTGATAAACAAAGAAAGAGCTCACATTTTGAGAAAACTGAGTCTTCCCATTCAAGGAACCCACGTCCCACTTCCAAGTGTCCCTCTAAGAAGCCGCAGTAAAGAACCTATCTACCTAGGTGGATTCGGATGTGAAACCGACACAGGGTTTTATCTGAGAACTCTTCGCCTACTGAAAATGGCTCCTGGTATTTTTGACATGGGAATGAGTTCTCATTAGGCATCTCCCTATCATGTATATGACCCCATGTTTTAAACGTGTATATGCTTAACTTCGTGAGTTAAATCACTCAAATTCTCCACCACGCGCTGCAGTAAGGGAATTGCCAGCGATGGAAAGCAGCTGAGGCTCCGTTTGGCTCCTCGGCTCCGAGGGTGCCGGCGCCCTCCAAGGCCCCCGCCTCAGGGGCTGCGGTGAAACCAGGCCTGGGGCCCCCCTCCCACCGCGGGCTGAGCCCCCGCTACCTGTCCTTTCTGTCGCGGGCGTCCACGTCCCGAAACCGCCTCAGGCAGCGCTCCACCTCCGCGGCGTCGCCCTTGATGGCCGCCCTGTGGATCTTCCGCAGTTCCCAGTCCCGGATGTGGTACCCGGGACCCGCGTACTCTTTGTCCCTGGAGCTCAGGAGCGCCTGGCCCAGGCGTCTCCCGAAGCTGAAGAGCTTTCTCATGGTGGCGACTTCTCAGACGCCCACAACCCGCTCCTGAGCCGCCGCGGCCCCTCGTGGCCTTTCCACCCCCACCCAGTCCCAAATCCGCGATCCACCCCCAAATCCAAGATCCGTCCCCAAACCCGCGATGTAGCTCAGAATCCGCGATCCAGCCCGGTCCACCACAGCCTTCAGCAGCGACACTCGCAGCCTCCGACCTCTCAGACCGAGTGAGCCCCGCGAAGCGGTTAGGCGCGTGCCTGCAGCTCCGCGCTCCGACCTCTCAGACCGCGTGAGCCCCGCGAAGCCGTGAGGCGCGCGCCTGCATCTCAGCGCTCCGACCTCTCACACCCAGCGAGCCCCGCGAAGCCGTTAGGCGCGTGCCTGCAGCTCAGCGCTCCGACCTCTCACACCCAGCGAGCCCCGCGAAGCCGTTAGGCGCGTGCCTGCAGCTCAGCGCTCCCACCTCTCAGACCGCGTGAGCCCTGCGAAGCGTTAGGCACCCGCCTGCAGTTCAGCGTTCAGACCTCTCAGATCGAGTGAGTCCCGCCAAGCGTTACGCGCGCGCCTGCAGCTCAGCGCCCGCCGGGACTCCGGAAGCCTCTCCCAAGTCCGCGTGACCGGAAGGGGGCGGCTGCAGCTTGAGCGCAGGCGCCGCTGGCTTGCGGGTTCTCCTAGGCTCGCGCTGGACGTCCCGGAATCGCAGGCGCGAAGCCCGTCGGGCCTGAGGGTCCGCGTGGCCGTGACTCCCGCCGGCTCCTCCTCCGAAGAGAGATCGCGGCAGCTGACGGGAGCCCTCCGCAGCCACCAGGGATGGGGCTGGGATCCGATTCCCGCCCTGGTGCAGCGGCCGCCGGGCAAACCGCCTGACTTGGCAGCAGACAAGGCGACATCTAGCCCCGGTTCTGCGAGGCTGGGAGCGCCAGCCAGCTTGGGAGTTGCCAGGCAGCTGTCGCCAGCAGGTAGAGGGCGCCTGCAGCTTGGGCGCTCAGGTGGTGGAGCATGGCCTGGGCGGCCTCTGGATCGCGAGTGCACCTGGCCTGAGAGCCTGCCAGGCCCTGCCCCCGCCGGCTCCTGCTCTGCCGGAGCTCGGGACCTCTAGCCGGGCGCCCTCTGCAGCCACCGGGGATGGGGCTGAGGGCCGGTTCCCGCCCCTGTGCTGCCGCTGCAGGGCAGACCGCCTGGCTTGGCCGCAGCCACTGGGACGTCTGGCCCCGGTTCTGAGATATGGGGAGTGCGGGCGGGCTCGGGGATTGCCTGGAGCCTGCTGCCTGCACACAGAAGCCGGCTGTAGCTTGGGTGCGCAGGCGGGCTGGAGGTGCATGACCTGGTCTGCCTCGGGATCGCCAGCGCGCCCAGCCTGAGGCCCCCGGCCATGCCTCCCGCCCCACTCCTCCGCAGGAGGGAGATCGGGGTCGCTGGCATGGGCACTTGGCAGTCACCCCGATTGGGGTTGATCGGGGGTTCTCAGTTCTCGCCCCTGTGCAGCCGCCGCCGAGCAGAATGCCTGGCTTGTCCGCAGCCTCTGGGACACCTCGCGGGCCGGGCGGGCCGGAGGGTGAAATCGCTGGGAGGCGGGTGCCTTCTCGCCCTGTGACGCCTCTGGGCCCCAGGGGCCGGCCTCCGGCGCACAGGGCTCCCCAGCATCCTGGGCGCGGGTCCGCTGCCCGCATGAAGTCACCTCAGAGAGGATGAACTTCGGGTTGCCTTTGTCCGGCTGTGCTGCCAGGCGGGGCAGCTGACCTGCTGATGGGGTGGCTTTCTTCATCTTCTTGCCCACAGGACAGCGGGCTGGGAAGCCAGGGGCCGCCGGGACCTGGGGCTGGAAGCCGCATCTGCCCACAGCCGCAGCCTCCTGCACCTGCCATCCTGGTGGCGCCCTGGCGTCGGAGAAGCAGCAGGCGCGGAGCTCCTGCAGCTGCACCCCTGCAGCAACCCGTCCCGGCGCAGGCGGCAGTGGAAGGCGGCCTCCTCGCGCGGCTTCCGCGGCTGCAGGACCAGGGGTGCGGCCAGCACCGTCCTCACGCCCTGCGTCTCGTGGACATTAGTCCTCCCTGGAGGCGACTGGACTTGAGCGAGGCTCGCAGCGATCGGCCCCGCGAGGACTGGCATCCTGGGCTCAGGATCCCGCACTCTGGCCCCGCGGCACCGCACCTTTCAGCAGCCCTTCTCCTCCTCTTGTTAAACTTTCGTCACTGCCATGAAAAGCATCCAGGCGTCCTTGATTTCGACACTCGACTCAGCCGAGCTCATCGGAGGGGCAGTTCTCCCCAGGGCCCGCGGGCAGCTTGTTCCCAGGCGGCGGCTCCTCCTGGACGCAGCTCCTTGTGGGTCCACCAGGATCCGGGGAGCCAAGGCCTGCCGCGGCTAGCAGGCCTGAAGAGAGGAAGAGTAAGGCGGGTTCCGCAGGGCAGCGGGCCGGGACCATGAGAGAGGCGGGTCAGTCTGGGCTCCAAGCGCAGCCTCTCGGGATTCCCCGGGACCCACGGCTTGTAATGCGCTTAAATCTCACGCCTCGCCAGAGTGACAGCACGTCATCGTCACAGCTCAGCGACCCTGATCCGCTCCCACTCTCGCTGCAGCGGAGGGTGTGTAGGGGAGAAACGGACGCAGGGAGGGAAACGCCCTGGGAAGGCGAACATCTTTTCATAAGCTTTTCCCTTCTATATGCCATCTCTGATGGGAGCCTTTTTAGATCTTTTGTCCATTTACTAATTGGGTTGTTTGATTTCTTATTGTTGAGTTGTAAGTGGTTTTTAATGGTCTGGATGCCAGACAGGTGTTTGGCAAATATTTTCTCCCTGTCTGTGGCTTGTTTCTCCATTCTCTTAATATTTTCTTTCCCAGAGCACGAAGTCATATCAATATCTTCTTTCTTTCTTTCTTTTCCAATATCTTCTTTCATGGTAGAAATTTGTCTTTTATGTACTGTAGTGATGTATCTACAAAGTAATTGCCAAACCCAAAGTTACCTAAATATCTATTCCTTTTGTTATTTTACAGAAGTTTTACAGCTTTTGGATTTAAATTTAGGTCTACAAATTGAACTCATAAAAGTAGGAGTAGAATGATGATTACCAGAGGCTGTGTTGCTGGAGAGAAAATGGGAAGTTGTTCACACGTGCAGATTCAGTTAAGCAGGAGAAATTCATTTTGAAATCTATTGCACAGCAGTATGACTATAGTCAATAATAATGTACTGTATATTTCAAAATAACAAAAAGTAAATTTCAAATGTCTAACCACAGAAAATAAAATTGAGGTGATGGATATTTTATCCTCGATGTAGTCATTCTTGTTTTATACACATATCCAAGCATCACACTGTACCCCATAAATGTATGCGATTATGGTTTGACAATTTCAAATATTATTAACTTAAACGAGTCCTCTGAGTTAATTTTTGAGGAGCAAGGTCTGTGTCTCAATTCTTTTTTTGCATATACGTATATATACATACATGCAATGGATTCATCACTGGTTTTGAAAAAGCTACCCTTTCTCCTTTGAACTGCCTTTAACTTTTTGTAAAAGATCAATTGACTGTGTTTGTGGGCTCTTATTTCTCTATTCTGTTCCATTGATCACTTTGCAAGTCCTTGAACTTTGTTCCTCCCCTACAATATTGTTGGCTATTCTGGTTAGTTTGTCTTTCTATATAAACTTTAGAATTGGTTTGTCAATTTCCACACAATAATTTGTTCATGTTTTCACCAGAGTTGTATTGAATTTATAAATCACATTGAAGAGAACTGACATCTTAACAACACTGAGTCTTATTTTGTGAACACAATATCTCTTCATTTATTTAGATCTTTAATTCCTTTCAACAGATTTTATAGTTTTCCTCACATAGAGCCTGCCACATTTTGCTAGATTGTGTCTGTTTCATTTTCTTGATGTTAATGAAAATGATATTGGGCTTTTAATTTCAAATTCTTGTTGTTCATTGCTGGATGTAGGACAGCAATTGATTTTGTATATTAACCCTATACTGTGCAACCTTGCTATAATCCAGAAGGGTTTTTGGCTGATACTTTTGAGATTTTCTACATAGAAAATCAATTTATCAGCGAGTAAAGGGCATTTTAATGCTCCCTTTCCAATCTGTATGCTTTTTATTTTATTTTCTTGTCTTGTTGCATTAGCTAGGATTTTAGTATGATGTTGAATAGGAGCAGTGAGAGAGGATAACCTTTCCTTGCTTCTTATCTTTTGTGTAAAACATCCCATTTTTCACATTATGTATGATATTGTCTGTGGGGTGTTCTTTTGGTATATGTTCTTTATCAGTTGAGGAATTTCCCTTCTATTTCTAATTTGCTGAAAGTTTTAACCATGAATGGGCTTTGGATTCTATAAAATGCTTTCTTGATCTATTAATACAATCAAATAACTTTTCTTCTTTAGCTAGTTATGTGATAGATTGCCTTAACTATTTTGTGTTAAGGCAGGCTTGCATACCTGGAATAAATCTCACTTGCTCTTGGTGTGTAATTCAACAATGTATTGTTAGATTTTAGCATGCTAATATTTTGTTGAGAATTTTTGATGAGAGATATTTGTCTGAATATTTGTTTTTCTTTAAATGTCTTTTTCTGCTTTTAGTATAAGAACTTCATAGAATGAATTGGGATATTTTCCTTTTGCTTCTGTTTTCTGGTAGCGATTGTAAATAATTGTTATCTTTTCTTCCTTAAATGTTTCATACAATTTGCTGGTAAAATGCTCACACCTGTAATCCCAGCACTTTGGGAGGCCAAGGCGGGCAGATCTCCAGGTTAGGAGTTCGAGACCAGCCTGGCCAATATGGTGAAACCCCGTCTCTACTAAAAGTACAAAAATTATCCAGGCATGGTGGCATGTGCCTATAGTCCCAGATACTTGGGAAGCTGAAGCAGAAGACTGTCTTGAACCTGGGAGGCGGAGGTTGCAGTGAGCCCACATCATCCCACTGCACTCTAGCCTGGGTGACAGAGCGAGAGTCTGTCTAAAAAAAAAGACAAAAAGAAAAGAAAAGAAAACGTATTGTTTTATTATACAGTTAAAGAAGAAGGTGTGCATAGCCATTGATTTTTCCCTACATGGTAATGTATATGTGGCACCTGGGTCACATGTGGAATTAGGGAAAGACTGTCCTTTTCCTTTCTCCTTTCGAGCTTATTGGTGGTGTCAGTGCCCTTCTGATCTGTGTTCTCCACTTCCACTCGCTTCTCCCTTGTTACACGCCTTTGACTTTGAGACTCCTGCCACCACGCAACATGACTCTACCGATGTCCATCATAGTCCTTTCCCTTCCTGTAGTCGCCGGCTTCTAATCACTGCTCCCCATGGGCAGTCTGATAATTCTTGGAAAGTGACTCATGGTTCTTCGACTTTTTTTAACCCAATAACTTTTCTCTCCACTCCACTGCAAGGTATAACATCAAGGTGCAAGTCATGAAATCACTGGTCATATCTTGCAACTTCTTACACTTTATCATAAAAATCTTAGGCACTTAACCCATCTTTCTGTCCACACTGCCATATCTTTTAACTATCATATGCTTGCACTTCCTGAAACACTTTCCCAGTACTTGGGGACCTCCATTAATGGTTTTGTCAATTTTTTTAACCCAGCCTGAATAAAAAAATAAAATAAAATAAATTCAGTGTAGTCCAAGGGTACTGTGTTTATAAAGTCAGCAATAGTGTACATTAATGTCCTAGGCCTTCATATTTACTCACCACTCACACACTGGCTCACCCAGAGCAACTTCCAGTCCTGCAAGCTCCATTCATGGTAAGTGCCCTATGTAGGTGTACCATTTTTTGTCTTTTCTACCGTATTTTTACTACACCTTTTCTCTGTTTGGATATACAAGCACTTACCATTGTAATACAATTGCCAGAAGTATTCTGTATAGTAACATGCTATACAGGCATGTGGCCTCAGAGCTACAGGATATACCATGTAGCATAGGTGTGTAGTAGGCTTTATCATCTAGGTTTGAGGAAGTGCACTCTGTAGTTCACACAATGATGAAATTGTGTAATGACACATGTCTCAGAATGTAGTACTGTCATTAAGAGATGCATGGCTTCATATATTTTTTACTCTGTTCTTATGCTTCTCTCTAAAGAACTTCAGTGACACAAATGTTAGGCTTTTTTGTATTGTTACACAGATCCTTAAGGCTATGCTCATTTTTCTTCAATCATTTTTCTTCTCTATTGTTTATATTGAATACTTCTTATTGATCTATCTTTAAGTTCGTGGACTTTTTCCTTTGTCATTTCTATTCTGCTGTTGAGGTCATCTTGTGAATTTTTAATTTCAGTGTTTGTATTTTTAGTTCTGAAGCATAACTGTCTTTTCATTTGCAGGTTGAGATTTTCCTTGTTCGTTATATGCTGAATCATTTTGGAGTATATCTTGGATATTTTGGATATCATCTTATGAGACTCTGGGTTTTGTTTAAAACATCAGGACAATGTGCTTTGCTGTTGTTTTAAACGGCAATCAGCTAGGTCAGATTCAATACGCAAATTCCTCCAATGGGCTGTAGTTCTATTGTTGGTTCAGAGCCATGTGGCACAAGCACACAGAGAAAGCGAGCAGTGAAGATTCACTCCGAACTCCTGGAACCACAGATTCTTGGGTTAGAGAGAAGAGTTTCCTTCCTTCGGAGTTGAAGGTGCTTCCTGTTGGTAGCTGTTGCTCTTAGCCCAGCTGCAACCACTGAATCACCACCACAGTATTGCTTAGGTTATAAAGAAAGGAAAGCAGAAAGAGAGTAGGGAATTCATCCTCCTCTTTCTCACCTGTAGGGGCTCATTTTCCTTCCCCTCAGACCAGAAAGAGAGAGATACTTTGGGGATTCTTTTTGTCTGTAGCCAGGATGTATTTAGTTTCTTTAAGCCTCCTCTGATTGGCCAGTTTTGTATGTTGCCTGTTTTTAGTTTTCAAAGTAAGAAAAATCTTATGATTCTCCTGATGCTGTATAAGTCTATGCTTTCAGATTAATGTGAAATATTATTTAAAAATAAGAATTCTGGGCTGGGTGCAGTGTCTCACGCCTGTGATCCCAGCACTTTGGGAGGCCAGAGGCGGGGGGATCATGAGGTCAGGAGATGGAGACCACTCTGGCTAACATGGTGAAACCCTGTCTCTACTAAAAATACAAAAAATTAGCGAGGCATGGTGGTGGGCACCTGTAGTCCCAACTACTCAGGAGTCTGAGGCAGAAGAATGGTGTGAACCTGGGAGGCGGAGCTTGCACTGAGCTGAGATCAAAGCCACTGCACTCCAGCCTGGGCGACAGAGGGAGACTCCATCTCAAAAAAAAAAAAAAAAAAAAAAAGAAAAGAAAAAGAAAAAACAAAAAGATTTCTGTAAAACTGAAGCGCATCCAAAGAAGCCTGCTTTCCACTTGCCTTCTGGCCATCTTTCCTTTCTGCGGGGGTTCAAGAGTTTGGAGGCGTTGGATCTGGCATCAGAGTGGTCACCTTCCCCTCTGATGGGGAAGCCCAGTGGCCTTAGGAATAAATGAAGTCGGTACTGAGGAAAGGAAAACTCAGAGGACCGAGGAAGCACCGACTTTACATGCCTGTGGACTGCAGGAACTCTTTATGGCAGGAGCTGGTCTTTTTTTATTTTATTTTTTCTTTTTTTTCCTTTAAGTTCTGGGATACATGTGCTGAACATGCAGGTTTGTTATATAGGTATACATGTGCCATGGTGGTTTGCTGTACCTGTCAACCCATCATCTAGGTTTTAGCCCCACAGGCATTAGGTATTCGTCTTAATGCTCTCTTTCCCCCTTTTTCCTACCCCCTGACAGGCCCTGGTGTGTGATGTTCCCAGGAGTGGGAGTCTCTAAGGGGTGAAAGGAGAGAGAAAACAGACCGGACTAGCACTCTGCTGAGTTCCGCAGTGCTCTGGCTACCTAACATCGTGCCTTTGCTATTATCTCCCTGCTCGTGCCCCTGGGTTCACGTCCTAGAACAGAGCCCTGGGGAACCCCGGAGCTGTGGAAAGCCAGCTCTCCTTTGTGGCCCAGGAAGCACAGAAATTCTGCCAGCCAAGAGACAAACAAAGAGAAGTAAAGCCAGCACATGGAGATAGGAAAGTGAGCATAACTTCAGAGCAGTATCGCCAGGCCCAGTGAGGCATGCTTGGATCTTGACACAAAAATCCCTCTTCGACTTGATCCGGCTCTAGTGTGGATCTTTCACTTTAGCCCAAAGTGCCTCCTTGAACTCTCAAATGTATTCTGAGCTGAGCGCGATGGGGATTTGGGGTCAATCATGATCTTCCCCAGGGGGATTTTCTCTCTCAGAGCTCAGACCTTGCGCATGGCCCCTGTGACCCACCTCCTGGAACTGGGGGCTCTGGGGGAATGCCTGATGTGCCTCAGGACCGAACAGGCATGGTCTGCCACCGCTTGTGCTAACTGTGGAAACAAAGGGTACATGGGGCATGTATAGGTCAAGGGTTATGTGCAATTTTATCAGAAAATAAATGTAATTTATTCTAACACTGAAAAATTAATTAGGTCCTCATGCTTCTCTTCTTTCTTTTCTTTTTTTTCCAGCCAAGGTCTCACTCTGTCGTCCAGGCTGGAGTGCAGTGGCATAATCATGGCTCACTGCAGCCTTGACCTCCCTGGCTCAAGCGATCCTCCCGTCTCCCCTCACATTTCTTATGTCTGATTGACAGGGGGATAAAAGCACACATCTGGCACCTCTCCTTGTCCGGGAGGACTGGCCACAGAGTCATTTTGCGGAAGTTGGAGACGAGTACACTAGATGGGGCTATTGGCTTGCATTATACGATTCACACTGCATGGGGTGGAGAATTGAATTTCAGATGCAAGAAATGGGAAAGGAGGAAATAAAAACTTGGAATGTCCTAACCTTTCTAGAAAATCAAAAGGCCCAAGGAAAGCTAGTTCAATTATTCCTACTATGACAAACTATGATACAGTCAGACATACCCCACTTCTGGCCGGAGTGTTCCCAGCCTGAGGCTGCCCAAGAGATGGCAGCTCTTCCAGGACAGATGGAGTGTGGACCCCTTTCCCTGTGAGTAGGCTGGGATGCTCTCGGGAATGATATCAGCCAGAGCATGGGCTTGTTGGATGCAAGGGGGCAGAGTGGGGCTTGCAGAAGAAAACAACCCACCATCCCGATGCTCTGATATCCAGGAGGCTGCACTCTGGTCACCTCCCGAGATTAAAAATTTGAGCCGAACCATCCCCTGTGTGGTCTGTGGTGAGACAGGGACTCAGGAGAACACAGGAACCATCCACACTCTCACCCTGCCATGGCTCACCGGCCAGAAACCCTTGAGTTCCACCATCCCTCATTGCTGCACCTGTCTGCTTTCAGGGCCTCCCTATTTTCTCACACCTGGAAATTACACCTGCTGGCGAGTCGCCTAGGGAATTTTCCAGAGAGTTGGCAACTTAGGGCTCATTTATTTCTGCTCATTTTTATTTAGTTTTTTACAAGGTGTTGTGATCAGGGCAGGACATGATGGCTCATAAAGAGGCTGTTTTGGGGGGAAATTAGACAGCTGCTGGTTTTGGGCTTCTGGGGTAGCTGCCGCTGCTACCACACTGCAGCCCGGCCGAGGAGTGGTCTTGGGAGGTGAGTGCACCATGCTCCAGAGCCTGTGCTTGGAAGTGAAGTGTCACGGTACAGAAGCCAAGACCAGCTAGCCAGGCTGAGTCGGTGATGATGTGAGCACCAGCTGGGAAGGCAGCCATGCCACAGGGGCATGCACCCCCAACTGAAGACAGCAATCTGCCCTCTGCCACCTACAGGAACATGGCGGGTGCCCGCCATTCTTCCTGGATTCTCATCTCCAGCACTAAGCAGGGAACCAGGGAGGAATGAGAAGCAGCAGATGGGCAAAGAAGTACGTGGGAAGACAGGCAGAGCTACTGGACATGGCCAATGAGGTTCCAGAAGCGGTTGGGCGAATCTCTCATCTGCATCACTTGCACACCCTGAAAGCAAGGTGTTCTGCTTGGAAATGAAAGGAGATCATTTCAGGTATATCTTTCTGGGTGTCGTCTGGAGACAATAAACAAACCGCTCTGTTGAACTCCTGTTGTGGGAAGTCAGGGACCCCAAACGGAGGGACCAGCCGAAGCCACGGCAGAAGAACATAAATTGTGATGATTTCATGGACATTTAGTAGTTCCCCAAATTAATACTTTTATAATTTCTTACACCTGTCTTTACTGTAATCTCTGAACATAAATTATGAAGATTTCATGGACACTTATCACTTCCCCAGTGAATATCCTTGCGATTTCCTATGCCCGTCTTTACTTTAATCTCTTAATCCCGTCATCTTCTTTGTAAGCTGAGGAGGATGAATGTTGCCTCAGGACCCTGTGATTGTGTCAACTGCACAAATTGTTTGTACAGCATGTGTGTTTGAATATGAAATCTGGGTATCTTTAAAAAAGAACAGGATAACAGCGATGTTCAGGGAACAAGAGAGGTAACTTTGAACCGGCCGCCGGTGAGCCGGACGGAACAGAGCTATATTCCTCCTCTTTCATAAGCAAATAGGAGAAATATCACTGCTTTCTTTCTCTCAGCAAGGAACATCCCTGAGAAAGAGAAAGCGCCCTGAAGGTAGGCCTATAGACGGCCCCTTTTTAAGGCATCCCGTCTTTTATGGTCGAAGCCGAAGGGATGAAATAAGCCCCGGTCTCCTATAGTGCTCCCAGGCTTACTAGGATGGGAAAATCCCCACCTAATACATTGTGGTCATACAGGTTACCTGCTCTCAAACGCTGTTTCCTGATAAGATGTTATCAATGACAATGCGTGCCCAAAACTTCATTAGCAATTTTAATTTTTCCTCATCCGGTGGTCCTGTGATCTCGCCCTGCCTCCATTTGCTTTGTGATATTTTATTACCTCGTGAAGTATGTGATCTCTGTGACCCACACTCTATTCGTGCACTCCCTCCCCTTTTGAAAATCGCTAATAAAAACTTGCTGGTTTTACGGCTCAGGGAACATCACGGATCCTGCCGACATGTGATGTCTCCCCCGGACACCCAGCTTTAAATTTCTCTCTCTTGTGCTCTTTTCCTTTATTTCTCAACCGAGCCGAGACACTTAGGAAATAGAAAAAAACCCATGTTAAACATTGGGAGTGGGTTCTCCTGATAAACTCCCAGCAGGCTTACCAGGAAGCATCTGAAATTAGTAAGAAATATACGCAGCCCACACACCCAATTCGACTAGGCCTGGCACTTAATTTCTCAGCCTTTTGCTATGGGATTCTAAACTCTCCTGAAAAGGCCTGCAACTTAGTAAACATGGCATTTGATGAAGCAATTCTTGAGTTAGATACACTGAGTGAAGTGTCTTATAAAGACAGCACTCCCATCATGCAGTGACTTTGGGACAGTCTCACTGTGGACATTGGGAAACCAGGGAGACACGGGAGATGCTGGGGAGGGAGAGAACTATGTCTGCCATGCCTCGTGATCTGTTCAGTGTCACCCTGTACCATCTACATAAATCCCTTTGTGAGATTAAAAAAAAAAAGAATTGTACATCATCTTGTGATTTTTCACAGCCTCAGCCTAGCAAGAATGGTTCATGGGATAAACAGCTGCTATTGGTATCTAGAACCCAGACTGGCTGCATAAACACCACGGCATTCTGAAGTTTTGGTTTTGATTGACGTTGGCAAGATTACTGTGTGTTTAATTTTCTTAAAGCTGAACACTGTGGTGATGGGTTTTGAAATTCAGCACAATTCTTACTGATAGGAAAAATAGACCCTAATGTTGTGTAACTCTTTGCAAAGTTTAATCCAGAATCAAAATAGTCACTGAAATACAATTCCGTTGTAAAGTTATACAGAAAGTTATAGAGGTTGTGTTGTGATCCTGGGATGTGGAGTGAGACACCCTCATTTGGCATTCAAGTCTAATGATAATTCACAGTGATGCTGCCTGTTAAGAGCTTACAGACACTGGACCTGTTTGGGCTATTGCCACTCAAAAGTTCATGACCACAAACGTCCACAGCGTCTTCCTCTGAGGAAATGCAAATCCTGAAGTTGAAACTCTTTGTGACAGACAACTGGCTTGTGACACCATGAAAAGTTCTAGTGCTCATATGACACACCTGACTTAACCCCCTTTTCTACAGCAATAGGAATATGTTACTGATTTGCAACTTGTGCCTCAATAGTGGAATTATTTTTCATTGTTAATACTGAGCTAAAAAAAATGCTGTGTGTTTTAGGAATGTTCTTGTCTGTTTCCTGGCATATATGTATATATACACATACACACATATATATACATACACACACACACACACACACACATATATATCTGGAGGAGTTTAATGAGATAATGCATACAAATTGCTCAGAACCCCAGCGGATACACAGGATTCACTGAGTGTTAGCCACCCTCATTATAGCACAGAAGTCCCGTCCCCCACATGTCTTTGCCCCATATTCCTGGATAATACTTTTAAGACTAAGGTTCTGAGTCAGGCATGGTGGTGCGTGCCTGTTGTTCCAAATACTTGGGAGGCTGAGGCAGGAGGATCACCTGAGCCCAGGAGTTTAAGGCTGTGGTGTCCTGTGGTTGCACCTGTGAATAGCCACTGCACTCCCGCATGGGCAACATTGCAATACCTTGTCTCCAAAAAAAAAAAAAGAAGAAGAAGAAGAAGAGGAATGTTCTGTAGAGATTGTGTTTCACTTGAGGAGTATTCAGTCTCCAGGTTCTTCCTAGCTTGGGGTTTTTATTATTTATTATTTATTTATTTATTTATTTATTTATTTATTTATTTATTTTTGAGACAGGGTCTTCCCCATTATAATCTGAATCAATGACTCCTGTATGTATTTGTACCTCTTTTAAAGTTAAATTAGACCTTCTTAAAAGTAATCCTATCGTCCCTACTGGCAAGGGTCCACAGACTCCTGTTGGGACCTTTTGTGGAAGTTCCCCAGGCAGAAGACTCACAGTTTTTGCACGGCATAAATCTGATGCGGCACTACTGACTGTGGCAGGGGACAGACACTGTACAGGGGTGAGGGAATGGTCTGAGCTGGAAATGGCCCTATTTGGAATGGGGCCTGGGACACACCCCTCATGGCGTTTCCTGAAATTGGGTCGAAGGGATCTGAAGCAGAGGGGCCTGTGCAAAGGCCCTGTGGGTCCAGGAGGGTTTACAAACTTCTTCTGCTGACCTAGCTAGAAGATGAGATGTCTGGAACCCTGGAAAGCAGGGACATTCTAAGCTTGCGTGAGGCAGATAAATAGCAGAGTCCAGGTCCTTAGGGGTGCCATGGCCTTAGCCTTTATCTCTTAAAGGCTGGGTGTGGTCCAAAGCTAGTGCAAGAGTGGCAAGGTGTAATTAAAGCATTCATTTCTGTGTACAAATTAATTCTAAAGGCAGTGTATAGAAACAACTTATTATCATCTCACGGTCTTTTGGGCTTAGGAACTTGGCTGCATGGGTCCTCTGACTCCCTGGTCTCCTAAAGCAAGGTTACAATCCAGTGGCCAGTGGGAGCTGCAGCTATCTCAAGGATTGCCTGGGGAGAGGATCTGGCATCCGCTACTTCAAGTGGCCAGTTGGCAGACCCTGGCCTTTGCCCACTGCTGGCTGAGGCATTTCTCCATTGTCTCATGAGCCTCCCTAAGGCTTCTGCCAACATAGCAATTTGATCTCCTAGAATGTAAAGGCAGGAGAGAAAAAGATTCCTTTTGTAACTCTAATCTGAAATGGCATTCTGTCACTTACAATATTCTACCCATAGAAACAAGTCTACCTGGGATGCGGCCCACTCAGGAGGAGAGATTGTGCCAGGAGGAATGCCAGGGGGTGGAAATGTCTGGGTGCCAGTGGGAGATGCTGCCTACCGAGGTGGAGAATGGATTGGAGGGGTCGGGAATGAATGGCAGAGTAATTCAAAGGCTCCAGGAGTCCACAAGAGGGATTGTAGATTGTAGCCTGGAAGAGGTCAGTAGCTGCAGATGATGACAATCTGCGGATAAAGGGAGAGACAATTCTAGGAGGTAAAATTGACAGGTAGTAGCTTTAGGATGGGGCTGAATATGAGAAAAGGAAGAGAACATTACAGAGCATTCTTAGGTGTCTGTCTTCCACACTGCATAGGCTGGTGCCATTTGCAGAGCCATGAATGGGCGAGACGAGGACCAGGTTAATGGGGAAAGATCAGGGTTCCGGCCTTGAAGGGACTGGCATTGAAACTCACGCATAAGCAAATCAAGACACTTACAGAGCATAAAGAAGCAGTGTTAGCTGCCAAATCAACGTTAGCAGCTGCTTGACATCTCATTTTTTCCTAGGGCCCAGTGAGTGGCTGGATGGGGTGACTGTTTTGCACGCAGGCCCCTAGCCTGGCTGCATAAGGCTGGGAACTTTATAACAAAACAGGCACCAGGACCGTGGGCCCAGGAGATTCTAAGTCAGTGGGTCAAAGGGAACTAAGCAACTGATTTAAAACAATCAGGGTTTTGTTTTTTTTTTTTCTGGTGCACAGGCAGGATGGAGAGTCCCTCAGAGGCCTGGGCTGAATTCCGATTCCTCCCAGAGGCAGTGCTTCCACCCCGTACGGCTAGGGTTCTCAGCCACCCTGGAGTCTGAACCCTGGGGCTCATAGGGTTCTAGTATGGTTGGGGAGAAAGATGGTAACCAAATTCTCGCAGTGATAGACACAGCAACCCTCCATAATGGCAATGTGCAGGATTCTGAAAACATGTCACAATGGAACCATGTTAACCCAGCGGCAAGGGGTCCGCCTTTTATAGGTGATCCTAGTCTTTGACCAAAGCCAATGAACTCCTCCCTCTTCTTTGATTTTCAAAGTGATAAAAGCAAAGGCAGCTTTGTCATGGTGAGCTACTTCTCGCAGGAGTCAGGATCTGCATCTGCAGACTATACAAAGACAACACAGATTAAAAGCACAATCATCATTGAAATCACAGAACTTCCAAGTGTGTTTATCCATTTTACTGGGTTACTAGCTGCTAATCTGTCTGCAGCTCTTTTAAGCACTCCAGTTCCTGGCATTAAAGTCAGGTGTGCCTGGGATGCTTTAAATATTTGTTCTTTTAATTTTGCAATATCCAAAAACAAGTTTGTAGAGTGTCTTTCTAGATGCTTTTTTATTCTTTCCCGAATTTTGATCTTATTAAGAACTATTAATAGTTTCTACAAATCCTTGTGTTTAGCTTCTAGAGCGGGCCATATCATTTGAGGTTGAGGTGCCACTATAGCTCCGTAGTTCCAGATAATAGGAACTCTTGCCGTACTTCTTATCATTTCTACCATCTGACCGTTTTGTTCAGATCATCTGAACATAGTGTGGCCATGGCATGCAGACTGAGAGGTGCAATTCAAGCTAACCATCCCCTTAAGGGATCAATTAATGATTCCATAGGAATCATTGTGCAGCACCTCTGCCTGTTCTGCAATGCAATCCTCCTAAACAAATATGTTCATTCTTTCTGGCCAGGTTCAATTTTGTTTACAAATAGGTTTTTGAGGGTGGTATGCCTCAATTATAGGAGCAGATTTGTTATAGTACATACCGAGATCGGAAAACATGTGTAACTGTGTCATAGAGTGATTACATCCAGGCATTATTACCAGTCAAGATTGATAAATATGCCCAACGAGTATCATTGCTCTCTGTGCCAGCCCTTGTTGAAGGAATACTCACGGCAGTGGTGATCACCGCTATCATAGCTACCATTCAATTACTCATTGTGACTGGTTGTCCCACTTTCCTCAGGTTTTCTTCCGCCATCTGTGATAGCTTCTTGATCTGACCCCAGGTGGGTGGCTGTGTTCAATGGGTGTTGGTCGTGGCAGTTGGGGTCCTCCTCAGCATCAGTCTCAACATGGCTTCAACCAGGGGGTCCTTGGGATCCTCCTGGAATCTCTTCCTCAGCATCTGGCTCATAACAAGGTTTCAGGTGTCTTGATGATATCCAAATTGGTTGTTGATTTTGGCCTGGAGAAACACAAGCATAGCCTCTACTCCAAGTTATTATTTTACCTATTTCCCAACTTTTTGTTATCGGATCTCTCCACCAACCCAGTTGTTCTGCTTCTGTCTTTGCAGCTGGTTTCTGTAGATGCTGTTCAGCTGCTGATAACATCTGGCCTTTGGGCAGGCTCAAAAAATTTAAAGTTAATAATGCTAGATTCAGTTGTGTATGGGCTGTCCCATAATCCCTATTCTCCCCCTTTTTTGTTTTTGTCATTAGTTATTTATCTGTATGAAATAGTAACTGAGCATTTTAAATTAACTGTGTGGAATGAACCACATATGAAGAATCAGAAATCACATTAAAAGGCATATCAAAAGCAGTCAATACCTCAATTACAGCTACAAGCTCTGCTTTTTGAGCTGAAGTATAGGGCATCTGGAAAACTTTACTTTTCGAAGCAGAATAAGAAGCTTTACCATTACTAGACCCATCTGTAAAACAATGAAAACGCTTAGCAGACTGCAGGTTGTTTACCACAGGAATTGTAAATGCAAACCATTCACAGTCTTGCTCAACTAAGGAGATAGTAAAGAAACAATCTTTTAAATCTATGACTATTAAAGGCCAATTTTTTGGAATTATAGCAGGAGAAGGCAATCCTGGCTGTAATGCTCCCATAGGTTCTATAACTGAATTGATGGCTTTTAAGTCAGTTAACATTATCCATTTACCTGACTTTTTTCTTAATTACGAAAACTGGAGAATTCCAAGGGGAAAACGTTGGAGCTATGTGCCCATTTTCTAATTGTTCAGGAAATAATTTCTCTAAAGCCTCCAGTTTCTCTTTACTTAGTGGCCATTGTTCTATCCAAATTGGCTTATCTGTTAACCATTTTAAAGGTATAGGTTCTGGAGGCTTAACAATGGCCACCATCAAAAATGATATTCTAATCTTTGGCAGGAACTTTGTCTTTCTGCTTGAGGCAGTTCTTTCAAAGCTTGCAAATTTTTTTCTAGTCCTATACCAGGGACATACCCCATTTCATGCATTATATGTTGACTTTGAGGGCTATATAATTGTTCTGGAATTAGAACTTGTACTCCCCACTGTTGTAATAAATCTCTCCCCCATAAATTCATAGATACAGAAGTTATAATTGGTTGAAGAGCCCCAGGTTGTCTATCAGGCCCTTCACAATGCAAAATATAGCTACTTTGATATACTTCAGGGGCTTTACCAACTCCAGCTATGTTAAATTGAGCAGGTTGAATTGGCCATGCAGAAGGTTAGTGCTATAGAGAAATGATCTAAATGTCTGCTCCTATATCTACCAAACCTTTAAATTTCTTTCCCTGAATAGTTATTTCACAGGTAGGACATTTATCAGTAGTTTGACTTACCCGATAAGCTGCTTTGCCTTGTTTATTTGTGCTTCCAAATCCTCCTGTTCATTTAATTTCACTTTTTCCCATTCCCACATAATGGCACAATCAGGAGCTGTGCTATGTGCTCTCCTGGCTCTGCCTTCCAGGGAACAGAAGTAGATACAACAATTCGAATTTCCCCATTATAATCTGAATCAATGACTCCTGTATGTATTTGTACCTCTTTTAAAGTTAAATTAGACCTTCTTAAAAGTAATCCTATCGTCCCTACTGGCAAGGGTCCACAGACTCCTGTTGGGACCTTTCGTGGAGGTTCCCCAGGCAGAAGACTCACAGTTTTTGCACGGCATAAATCTGATGTGGCACTACTGACTGTGGCAGGGGACAGACATTGTACAGGGGTGAGGGAATGGTCTGAGCTGGAAATGCCCCTGTTTGGAATGGGACCTGGGACACATCCCTCATGGCATTTCCTGAAATTGGGTCCCCACCTTGATCAAACTTAGAGTGACACTGATTAGCCCAGTGTTTTCCTTTTTTACAAATTGGACATATTTCGGACTCAGCAGTTTTCTTTTCTTCCCTATCTGGCGGCCTGACTCACTGATTTTTTTCTACACTCTTTTTTAGTATGACCATGCTTCCCACAGTTAAAACAAGCTCCAGGTAATGGAGTATTTCCTTTATCCACTCTCAGTCCTGCCATTGCCTGTGCTAGCAGAGTAGCCTTATGCAGATTATCTCCAATACCATCACAGGCCTTGATATAATCAACTAAATGTGCTTTCCCTCTGATAGGTTGCAGAGCAGCCTGGCAATCAGGATTAGCATTGTTGAAAGCTAATAACTGCAATACTATATCCTGAGCAGCCGAATCTGCAATCACCTTTTTAAGAGACTCCTGTAACCGAGCTATAAAATCCATGTATGGTTCTTTTGGTCTCTGATTTATAGCACTAAAGGAAGGATATTGTTCTCCACATGAAGTGATTTTTTCCCAAGCTCTAATGCACACTCCTCTAAGCTGTTCTATGGCATCATCCTGCATGACCACTTGTGCATCTAAACCAGCCCAGCCACCAACCCCCAAAAGTTGGTTTGCAGTTATATTAATTTGAGGTTGGACCTGGGTATTGCAAGCAGCCTGAATGGAAGCTTCATCTGCCCACCAAGTTTTAAATTGTAAAAACCGAGCAGGAGTTAGACAAGCTCAAGTAGGAGCATCCCAGTCAGTAGGAATCATCCAACTGGAAACAGCAACATTCTTTAACAGTCCCATTACAAAAGGAGAATCTTGTCCATACTGATTAATAGCTTGTTTAAATTCTTTGAGTAATTTAAAAGGAAAAGGCTCAAATGTAGCTATAACATGTCCCTGTTGATCTGGGGGGTGTATTCTAACAGTGAACTGCCAAGCCTCTAAATCACCCTCGTGTCTAGCTTGCTGAATTCCTGCCTGAATAGAACTGAGAGCAGTCACTTGAGGCACTGCTTGAACAGTCACTGGGGCCACTACTTTTCCCCAGTGTCCTGCAGAAAAGAAAGATCTGGAGGGTCAGGCCACTCTTTTTTTTTTTCAAAATAATAATGAGGGGGTGCAGAAGGGTAGGGATGAACCTCTCCCTCCTTTGCTGCTTTAGCTTTAGCTGGCAAATAAACCTGCTCTGTAACCTCTTCTGTTATTTTGTTATACTCTCCTTACCCCTCATCATTAGTGTGAAAAAGTTCCAAGGTGGAACAAACCAGAACCCACACTTGTCCCATTGTTACCCTGATGCTTCCAAACTCCCCCTCTTACTCAACACAGGGATTGCTTTAAGAGTACTCGGGTGTCCTCCAGCTTAGTTCCAAGTTCTCCAACTGTCACTATGGCAACCCTTCTACCTGGATTTGAGACCCACATTTTGGCGCCACTTGCTGAGACCAGCTCAGTCGGGGAGACCCCAACCCAGCAGTGCTAGAGGAATTAAAGACACATACACAGAAATATAGAGGTGTGAAGTGGGAAATCAGGGGTCTCACAGCCTTCAGAGCTGAGAGCTCCGAACAGAGATTTACCCACATATTTATTAACAGCAAGTCAGTCATTAGCATTGTTTCTTTAGATATTAGATTAACTAAAAGTATCCCTTATGGGAAACCAAGGGATGGGCTGAAATAAAGCAATAGGCTCTGGCTAGTTATCTGTAGGAGGAACATGTCCTTAAGGCACAGAGTGCTCATGCTATTGTTTGTGGTTTAAGAACACCTTTAAGCGGTTTTCCACCCTGCGTGGGTCAGGTGTCCCTTGCCCTCATTCCAGTAAACCCACAACCTTCCAGCATGGGCATTATGGCCATCATGAACATGTCACAGTGTTGCAGGGATTTTGTTTATGGCCAGTTTGGGGCCAGTTAATGGCCAGATTTTGGGTGGCCTGTTCCCAACAAACTCCACCATTCACATGGGTTTGCTGAGCCTTCTTTTCCCACCATGTGAGATGAGGATAGCAGCTGCCGCTAGGTTGCTGTATTGAATGGGATCCTGTTTGTGGAAGCCCTGGAGTAATGCCTCAAAAGACTCCCAAACCCCAGGGTGGCTGAGGATGGTGCCACTCGGGCATTAATGTGCACAAAGCAGCTGCAGATCCTGTAAAATGTACCTTGTACTTCAGTCGCCCTGGGTGGGGCGTGTGAATCTGCCTTTAGAGCACACTCCCATATGAGTCAATGCTCTGTTGTGTGAGTCATGGGTCCTCTGAGTGGTAAAGGTTGAGGAAATCTGCATGTGGTGTTAGGAATGACCTCCTAGTTGAGGTCTTCATGAGGTTGGCATTTGAGAAGATCACCACAAGATTACTTCATATTTGATAATTGGTTTCTTCTGCAATACTAATAACCAAAAGAAAAGCCATTCTAATCCCCAAGACAGCAATCATAGAAACAGTCAACCCTGCAGCTCTGAGCACTGTAATAATAAAAAGCAAGCAGCCCACTAGAGCATTGGTTAGAGAAAAATAGAACAGTCAAACCTGTGATTGCCATAAAGCACTGCATAAGCAACATACACTGCATGGGAAGATGAATAAATCAACCCCACCCACTGCAAATGCAGCGTATTTCAACATGCTTCATTCCAAAGTACTTTTGATTAGAAAGTTTATTCAGGAGGTAAACGCAAATTACCTCTGGGTGTGTTCCCTTCAGCCAGCTGTTGAGGAATATTAAGTGCAAGGGTTCAGCACCCAAAGATTTTATTTTGTGCAAGCCCAATGATGCACTGTTTTCTTGGGCAGGGATTTTGAGTATGTCTTTCAGAGCTGCAATTTTCAGCAGCACAGCCAGGGCGTTTAAAAGGATGATCATAAGAATAAGATTCAGGTGATTGGAGGTGCTCACAGTTTCACAAAGAAAGTTATTTGTATGGGATACAGCCCAGGATGGCACATGCCAGACCTCTTTTAAGTTGATTACATTTGCAAAAGGCTCTAACAAACAGAGCAGGTAGAGAAATGAAATACATTTTGAAATTATGCACGTAAAAGAAATCAAGCTATTCGTGTTGTAGAGAGAGCTTGAGAGCAGAGAGAGGAGAAAGCAGAAAGGGTTTGCAGAGACCCCAGTATTCCAGAATAGCCTTGACTTCAAGGAGACTGCTCTAATGTCCCCATAATCACCCCAGTATTTGTCACACCAAAAATATCGTTACCATGAGGGGCAGGCACTAACATTTATTTGTGCTCATTTTGTTTCCAGGCACATTATGTACTTTTTCTTTTTATTTTATTTTCTTTTTTTTTTTTTGAGACAGAGTCTCAGTCTATCACCAGGCTGGAGTGCAGTGGCATGATCTTGGCTCACTGCAATCTCTGCCTCCCTGGTTCAAGCAATTCTCCTATCTCAGCCTCTTGAGTAGCTGGGATTACAGGCATGCACCACCATGCCCAGCTAATTTTTGCATTTTTAGTAGAGATGGGGTTTCACCATGTTGGCCAGGATGGTCTTGATCTCTTGACCTCGGGATACACCTGCCTCAGCCACCCAAACTGCTGGGATTACAGGTGTGAGTCACCACGCCTGGCCTAGTCACCTGATTTTTGACAAAGAAGAAACGCAGTTCAATGGATAAAGGGACAGTCTTTTTTTTCTTTTTCCTTTTCTTTTTTTTTTAGATGTAGTTTTGCTCTTATTGCCTAGGCCGTAGTGCAATGGCATGGTCTCAGGTTACTACAACCTCTACCTTCCAGGTTTGAACAATTCTCCTGCCTCAGCCTCCTGAGTAGCTGGAATTACAGGTTCCTGCCACCATGTCTGGCTAATTTTTGTATTTTTAGTAGACATAGGGTTTCACCTTGTTGGCCAGGCTTGTCTTAAACTCATGACCTCAGGTGATCAACCCGCCTCGGCCTCCCAAAGTGCTGGGATTGCAAGTGTGAGCCACTGTGCCTGGCCCAAAGGTACAGTCTTTTTAACAAATGGTGGTGGAACAACTGGATATCACATGCAAATGAAAAAAAAAAAAGGATCTAGACAAAGACCTTACACCCTTCACAAACTGAACTCAAAATGGGTCATAGATCTAAATGTAAAACATAACAGTAAAAAACTTCCAGAAGATAACATAGGGGAAAATTTACATGATTTTGGATTTGATTTGACGATGAGTTTTTGATGCTACATTGAAAGCATAATCCATGAGGGGAGAAAATAGGTAAGCTGGACTTAATCGAAATTAAAACTTCTGCTCTGTGAAAGAAACTGTTACGAGAAAAAAAGGCAAAGCCACATGGTTGAGCTTAGACATAGTTGTGAAGAGACACCAGCATGCTTTTTGTGAGTCATTTCCCTCCCTCTCTCTCTCTCTCTCTTTCCCTTTTGTCCCTCAGGTCAGTGGGGAGTGGTTCTTTCTGCCTCCTTTGAGGTCCTTGTTAAGAGATGGAAACTTGTCACTAAAAAACACAGTTACGAATAAAATCCGTGAGTGCAGGTACTAGTCAACAGTGTTAAAAAGCTTCTGTATGTATGAAAATTTGCAGAAATAGAAAACAATATATAAATAACATTTGAAGTGTTTTCTGTAATAAGTGTAAAACAGGATAATTTTGGAAAGCTTGGAAACACTTGCAAACTGGACCAGCCCCTTCAGAATACAATGGCTCTTCCTGCTAGCTAAATCTATGTGGAACTTGCTGTGGGGTTGATGAGAACATCAGGCTCATTCATAGTTCCAGTCAGAAGAATAAGAGACTAGTGACATCCCGTAGGCCTAGTTCTCACACTGCTGAAGGAGCCTGACCATTCTGAAATCCATAGTCTTATTTCAAGAATGAGTGAAGGGGCTGGGCACGGTGGCTCATGCCTGTAATCCCAGCACTTTGGGAGACGAAGGCAGGCAGATCACTTGAGGTCAGGAGTTTGAGACCAGCCTGGTCAACATGGTGAAACCCCGTCTCTACCAAAAATACAAAAAAATTCGCCCAGTGTGGTGGCCCATGCCTGTAATTCCAGCTACTCAGGAAGCTGAGGCAGGAGAATCGCTTGAACTCAGAAGGCAGAGGTTGCAGTTAGCTAAGATCATTCCACTGCACTCCAGCTTGGGTGACAGAGTGAGACACCATCTCAAAAAAAAAAAAAAAAAAAAAAAATGAGTGAAGGAGTCTCCCTCTTGAGAAAATGTTGACCTGTAAAAGATTGTGAGGACCTGAATTGGTCCACTCCTCTGTGGTTCAAAATTATTTTATTTTCCATGCTACGACTTGGGGACAAGCTAAAGCAATTTTTCTCCTTCCTGATGGCTATAGCAAAACTATCAATATTGTCATGGCTCCAGCCAAAGAAGAGAATGGCCAAGGATTCTTGCCTAGATTTCTGTTCATTTCTCTCTCCCTGTGTTGGAGGGGCAGCAAGTTGGCCGGCTGGACTGTTCTGATCATGCATGAAGTACCTGGTGAGCAAGGAATTCATATGGTTTCCTAGTTGCATGTTTAGGGTAACCACATGGGATCTGTAAAGGTGAAAGCAGCTCTGTCATGGTCAGTGGCAGGCTGGAACCACTGGACAGGTTTTCACTGCCTTCCTGGGTTGCTTTTCCAGGAGGACCCACATATGTGACAATGGCTCTTGGGGTCTTGGGGCAAGATAACAGGGATCTTAAGCCTCGATTCAGTGTGTCCTTAGGGAAGTTTTAAATGTTGGGCATTGCTCCTAGCACAGGATTCTTAGCAAATAGTAGTCATGGTACTTTCTGGCTTGCTGATTGCTTAAACAGAAGTTTCAAACATAGAAACAGGTCGTGGTTTTTATACGTTATTGTATGTCTATAACTAGATGCTGGTCACAGCAAAGCCAGGTTAAAAAACCAAGATGCTGCTGGTGGTGAATCCCATTTCCAATAGTACAGTAACTAAAAATCCAAAAGAAAAAAAATACAGGAGCTTTCATGACATAAACCATAAACCTTTACAGACACCAATAAAAGTAGACTTGAATAAGTTGCAAGACGCTATAATAAGATTAAATTCAAATCAAAGCCCCATCGGATTGGGAGAGCATGATTGGACAAAGTGTTGCTAAAATATCCTGTAGCTAAGCGCCAATATTCACCAAGAAATCTTTAAAAATCAAGAGATTGGAAAAATTTAAATTTATCATAGACCTCTATGCAGATGTAGGTCTGTTAGCCAAGCACTTAACGTCAGAAGATATTACAAGCTGATGATATGTGCCAAAGCCTGCAATACTTTAATCACCATTTCTCAGATTTATGTAAAAAGCAATTAAGGAAAGTTGTGAAATAAGAACATAAATTACCAGATGAACATTTGACATTTAGTGCCCTATAACTAGTGATGAGAGAGCACTCCAGCACTGGATATTAGTGAACTCTTAAAGCAATCTCAAATTATGTGGAATTCAAATTCTGTGGAGTAATTAGAAATCTAAATAGGAATAAACTTTTCTCATTTAAGACATTTCGGACTTAACTACTATTGAATTATCCATGAGCAAGAGTTGGGGAGGACTAGAAAAAAATCCCTTTCATGAAGAGCCCAAAACAGTAAATAAGAGCAAGAGATGAGAAGCAGTAATAGGAATTAAAGGTCAGGACTTTTCTCTATATCGCTCAACAACAACCCATGCCCTTTAAAAGTTTACTGAGAGGGTATTCTGCACGAGAGTTTAACCACCTTCTATGTTAGCCAACCCTACGCTGTTCCTTAATTATACATTGCAATTAGTACACAAAACAAAACACAACACCTAATAAATTAAAGAAAATAAATTCAGGTCTTAAGATACTTGTATCTGTCTTGATTAAAGTTCTGAGTCGATTATTTGATAAAAGGGTGAGGTGCCTGCTTTTATGCTCAGCTGGAAGAGCTGTACATGTCACATGAAGGTATTCCATACACCTGGTGCAGGCAGGGCCTCAGAAGAATGAGCAGTCATGGGCTTCTCCAAATCAAACAACTGGGCCGTCACCTCCTCCACATGGAATTATTCTCATGCAAATAGACAACAGGTCTCACAGCAGAATGGCAAAATTCTGAAAGCATTATCTCAAAGGACTAGAAGGGGACATGAAAAAATGGTGGGCCGGGCATGGTGGCTCATGCCTATAATCCCAACACTTTGGGAGGCCGAGTTGGGCGGATCACAAGGTCAGGAATTCGAGACCAGCATGGCCAACATGGTGGAACCCAGTCTCTACTAAAAATACAAAAATTAGCCGGGTGTAATCCCAGCTTCTCAGGAGGCTGAGGCAGGTCAATCGCTTGAACCCGGGAGGCGGAGTTTGCAGTGAGCCGAGATCACAACACTGCACTCCAGCCTGGGCTGCAGAATGAGACTCCATTCAAAAAAAAAAAAAGGTGAACTGAGGCTTGAAAAAAAATCACAAATAGTGAACAGATGAGATTAGGGTAAAACAATGCAAATGTTCCTGGAAAACAATAAAAGAAATGTTTGCTGGAAGAAAATCTAAAACTCATTTCCTATGATATCTCATGTAGACTTCGTTTACTGGAGAAAATAGCTAGCTCAGGAAGTCATTGGTCAGGGAATGATCACTGGAACACCTCACTTTTCTGGAGGCCACCTCTGGTAAGGACCAAGTCCTCTCTCGTGTTTGCTCTCTTGACCCTCCTCGTGGGGGCTGGAGACTCTTCTTACCCTCCTACCTGTGGGGAAATGACTCACCCCTAAACACTTGGTGGGCAGGTTTGAAAGTCACACAGGCAGTCAGAAAAGTCATGGCAGGGACACTTCAAAATAAATCTCTGAGGGAGCTGGAAAAAAAAAAATCAGACTAATCGGAGACCTGAAAAAGCCTTCTAAATCCTACCCACTCTGCCAATCACTGGGGTCTTCCATGAGGGAACCTCAGAAAATTAAGAAGGTAGAAGCCGAACTCAAATACTGTTGCAGCTCCTCTTCTGGAAAAATCACTCTTTGCTGTAAACTCTGATGTCCATGGGACAATCCAACCAATATTTTAATGCTAATAGTAATCACGGGGCAAGCAGTTCCACTCCAACATTCAGAAGCCAAGGAATAATGGCATTCTGGCTTTGATGCCTTGTGTCCTTGTTTACACAGTAAATGAGACTCTCTTAACAGCCCTTGGAAAGATACCTTTTCATATTTGACACTGAGTTCATCTGGGACAAATAGAAAACCTTGAGGAAATGTGAGTCTGCCTTCCCCAGAGTTCAGCACTAACTAACTAAACATGGCAAAGATTGATTTTTTTTTTTTAAGCTGGAGTCTCGCTCTGTCACCCAGGCTGGAGTGCAGTGGCATGATCTCTGCTCACTGCAAACTCTGCCTCCTGGGCTCAAGCAATTCTCCTACCTTAACTTCCCTAGTAGCTGAGTTTACAGGTATGCATCACCAAGCCTTAATTTTTGTATTTTTAGTGGAGACGGGGTTTCACCATGTTGGGCAGGCTGGTCTTGAACTTCTGACCTCAAGTGATCGTCTGCCTCAGCCTCCCAAAGTGCTGGGATTACAGGCATGCACCACCGTGCCTGACCATATTGAATTTCTTTAAAAAAACATGTGTAATTTTGATTCCAATAATAATTTCAATTGGACATTTTTTCACTACTTGAAAAATTGACTTGAAAATATACCACCAGGTAAACAGCAAGCATAAATTGCACAGATAAGACTGGAGGAAAAGATTCCTGTGATTAAAATGTTATTGTTAAAACAGTATGATAAGGAACAAGGATAGATAGATAATTTATTAAAACATGATGGAGAGTTTTAAAACAGACTAGGATATTTGATAAAGGGAGCTTCGTAAATCAATGAGGGGAGAAATGTACTATTCAGAGCAGCATTTCAGATACTGGCCTTTTAGAAAAAAAATCAAGAAAATTTCTCACTGAGTCAGGCATGTCAATAATATTCAATATTTTCATCTTCAAAATGAAAAGGTTGAGTTAAGAGATCTTCAAGGATTTCTTATTCTGTTAGTGTCTGAACTAAAAATTGTAAGAAGTAAAAGTTATGAATAGAGTAGGAAGAGAAAAATCAGTCAAAAGAGAGAAAAAAGCCAAAGTTCCAGCACATGTGCACACACGTGCACACACACACAGAAAGCCTGCGGGTGGAAGTGGACTTATCCACGCACCAAGGGAAGGAAAAAGCCAAATGAAATGGGCTTTCGATGTGCTTTTGCCAAATACCAAATTAGGGTAACATGTGGTTTACAAACAGTAAACTCGAGCATTCAGCTTCCTTTTCTTTTCTTCTTGGTCCAATTTCTTTTGTTCTTTAAAGTCTCACCTTACGTTGCTACCTTGGTATAGAAAATGAGGGGTGGAGGAGAAAGACTGGACATAATTCAGATACTTTCAGTATGTTTTTGGTGGGTATACATTTCAAACGCTTATTTTGTAGCATATCAAGTTGCTATTTAAGACTTAAGGACAAAAAAAGTCAAAATATTGAAACTTGAAGAAATGGTGTTAAATTTCCTTGGAGTCAGGGGCTCAGGCATTTCAACTTTGAGAATCTAGTTGTTCACTCTGAATGAAAAAATATTGATGCAGTTGAAATCACTTTATGCAGTGAAATGCAAATTATGAGTGAACAAATTATAGCCTGCTGCTTTTGTCTGGTTTTGGACTATACCTAGCATCATGCATAATTTGTAGAAAAGTGTCTGTATAGAGAAACCAGTGAAAACCATTTAGTCACGTGCAAATCGGTTTACCCAGAGGAAGGCAATGAAAAGAACACTGTTATCTCTTCACTAGCTTAATGCTGTTCCTGATGAAAATTGCCTGAGGCCACATAAGAAATGTGGTGTAGTAATTATGTGCACTCAAATAGCTTCCCATTGGAAAGAAATAATCCACATTGGTAACTGAATCAAGCAAAACAGGCATAAAATTCAGCAGATTCACTTCCTTAATAAAATAGTGCGTAATCACACTTCAAATAGATAATCTAAAAAAGAACACTGGAATTCAACAGAGAAGTAACAGGAAACACCTCAGGCAAGGAACGAGAGGGGAAGACAGGCAGCCTGCTTGGCTACGGTTGGCTGGGAACTTCAAAGAGACTCCACAATGTGGGAAAAAGGTAAGTAAGAGACCCCCATTGGTCTACACTCCCACCACAAACTCCTGCAATTCTAGCCACAGGAGAGCCCCTCGACCCTCGTGGGCCCTAAGACTTACATAGGGAGCTGCCTGGAGACTGTGCGATGGCATTGCTCCGGAGAGGGAGCCCACGCTGCATTGCATGTATCTCCTGAGCTCTAAGGAGCCATTTTGAGAGTCCAGCCATCACCAGACTGCATCCTGCTCTGGAGTCCAACAGTCCCTGCATTTTCACATCTCCAGAGATCTATTGACCTCCCATGTCTAGAGCCATTACCACTGCTGGCTACTGCTATCAGAGCTGAAGTGCAAGCTACGAGCAGCAATCCTGACACCCACAAGCAGCAGGATCACCACAGATTTACAAGTGCCCTGCTGGCTACCCCACCTGCAGCCACCACCTAGAGCTGACACATGTATCCCCCAGCCACCTGCTTACATCTGCTGTTACTGAAAATAAATGAGGAAGTCAAATTGTCCTTTTTTGCAGATGATATGATCTTATATTTAGAAAAATCTAAAGACTCCACCAAAAATCTCTTATATCACATCAGTAAATTTAGTAAAGTTGCAGGATATAAAATTAACATACAAAAACCAGTTGCCTTTCTATACACCAACAATGAAATAGATCAGAAATAAATAAAGAAGGCAATCCCATTTCAAATAGATACAAAAAACAAAATACCTAGGAATAAGTTTAACTAATGAGGTTAAAGACTCTACAAGGAAAACTACAAGACACCGATAAAATAAATTGAAGAGGACACAAACAAATGGAAAAACATCCCATGCTCATGGATTGGAAGAACTAATATTATTACAATGACTGTACTGCCCAAAGCAATCTACAAATTCAATGCCATTTCTATAAAAATACTAATGTATTTTTTTTCACTAAAATAGGAAAATTACTAAAATTTGTATGGAACCAATAAAGAGCCCAAATAGCCAAAGCAATTTTGCGCAAAAAGAACAAAGCTGGAGGCATCACACTACTTACCTTCAAAACATATTACAATGCTAGAGTATCCAAAATAGCGTGGTATTGATATAAAAGCAGACAAAAAGATCAGTGGAATAGAATAGAGAACCCAGAAATAAATCCTCATATTCAGAGCCAACTCATTTTCAAGAAAGGCTCCAAGAACATACATGGGGGAAAGGAGAGTATCTTCAATAAACGGTGCTGCAAAAACTGAATAACTATATGGAGAAGAATGAAACTAGCTGCTATCTCTCACCATACACAAAAATCAAATCAAAATGGATTAAAGACTTAAGGGAGTCTAAGAACTGAAACTGTAAAACTACTAGAAAAAACGCAGGAGAAAAACTTCAGGACATTTTGGCCTAGGCAAATACTTAATGGCAAAGACCTCAAAGTACAGGAAACAAAAATGCTCAGGCCAGGTGTGGTGGCTCACACCTGTAATCCCAGCACTTTGGGAGGCCGAGGTGGGCGGATCACCTGAGGTTGGGAATTTAAGATCAGCCTGACCAACATGGAGAAACCCCGTCTCTACTAAAAATAAAAAATTAGCCAGGCATGGTGGTGCATGCCTGCAATCCCAGCTACTAGGGAGGCTGAGGCAGGAGAATCACTTGAACCCAGGATGGGGAGGTTGTGGTGAGCTGAGATTGTGCCATTGCCCCCCAACCTGGGCAACAAGAGCGAAGCTGCACCTCAAAAAAAAAAAAGTTCCATGTGTGGTGGCTCATGCCTGTAATCCCAGCACTTTGGGAGGCCAAGGCAGGCGAATCACATGAGGTCAGGAGTTTGAAATCAGCCTAGCCAACCTGGTGAAACCCCATCTCTACTAAAAATACTAAAATTAGCCGGGTGTGGTGGTGCATGCCTGTAATTCCAGCTACTCAGGAGGCTGAGGCAGGAGAATCGCTTGAACTCCAGGGAGCAGAGGTTGCAAGTGAGCTGAGATCATGCCACTGCACTCCCAGCCTGGGTGGATAGAGTGAGACTCCATCTCAAAAAAAAAAAAAAAAAAAAAAAAAAAAAAAAAAAAAGCTCAACACCAGTAGCCATCAGGGAAATACAAACTTCAAAAAGCTAATAAGATAAAATACCTTACCCCAGAATGGCTATTAATAAAAAGACAAAAATAGCAGATGTGGCAAGGATGTGGAGAAAAAGAAACTCTTTATACTGTTGGTGGCAGTGTAAATTAGTACAGCTACTAAGGAAAACAACATGATTTCTATAGTAAACTAAAATAGAATTAACATTCGGTCCTGCTGTAGGGGTTTAATCAGGACAGTGGGGAAAATTATAAGCCACAAACCTTCTTGGAAGGCCTGAAGGTTTCTGTAGAAGTCTCAGGATAAGGTTATGACTGAAGGCAACCTAATCCATACCTTGAGTAAATAGCTTAAAGTGGGTACAAAGGAAGGTAGAGTAGTTTACCTAACTAGCTTGTTTACTCATGTGGTCCTAAGACTGACCTTTGATCTACTGAGGGTGCTTAATTGCTTTCTATTCAGGAAGTCCACAATGTCATTTACCCTCTAGTGGTGTTTACTCACGACCTTTGTCAATTAATCTTTACTGAATAAATGCAAGTCTTGCTAACTGATAAAGGCCATGGCTGCGACTAAGTGGCCTGGACGTTAGGCTGAAGTAGCAAAGCAGAATATCTGTGTGTCAGTGTACTTTATTCATCTGTCATTGGGTCAGGGTCTGCAAGACAGACTCCCTCATCCTGCAGTTTCACTAATGGCGTTTTATTCAAAGGAAAAGAAATCAGCGTATCAAAAGGATGCCTGCATCCTCATGTTTATTGTAGCACTACTCACAGTAGCAAAGATATGGAGTCAACCTAAGTGTCCATCAATGGATAAATGGATAAATAAAATGTATATATTTACCACGAAATACTATTTGGCCATAAGAAAGAATGAAATCATGCCATTTGCAGCAACATGAATGCAACTACAGGTCATTATGTTAAGTAAAATAAGTCAGACACAGAAAGACAAATATCACATATACTCACTCATATGTAGGAGCTAAAAAAGTTGATCTCATGAAGTAGAGGGTGAATTAGAGATACTAGAGAATGTGAAGGGTGTGCAGGTTGGGGGAGGTATGAAGGGAGATTGTTTAATGAGTGCAAACATATAGTTAGAAGGAATAAGTTCTAATGTTCAATGGCAGAGTAGAGCGACTATATTTAACAACAATTTATTGTATATTTCAAAATTGTTGGAAGAGAACATGTATTAATATGTTCCCGATACATAGAAATGATAAATATTCAAGGTGAGGGACTCCATAAATACCCTGACTTTATCATTATACATTCTATGTATGTAACAAAGTATCACATGTTCCCCATAAATATGTGCAAATGTCATTCATCAATTTAAAAAAATTCAAAAATTTTGCTGTTGCATTTAAATAATATTTAAGTAGTTTTCTACCATGCCTATTTTATTAAGAATGCTGAATTAATAAAATACCTTTCAGTAATTACTGATATAAATATATTACCTTCTCTTTTAATTTACAGTAGTAAATTATTTCAATTTATTGTTTTTTTTTTTTTTTTTTTTTTTGAGATGGAGTCTTGCTCTGTCGCCCAGGCTGGAGTGCAGTGGCACAATCTTGGCTCACTGCAAGCTCCGCTTCTCAGATTCATGCCATTCTCCTGCCTCAGCCTCCCGAGTAGCTGGGACTACAGGTGTCTGCCACCACGCCCGGCTAATTTTTTGTATCCTTAGTAGAGACGGGGTTTCACTGTGTTAGCCAGGATGGTCTCAATCTCTTGACCTCATGATCCGCCCGCCTCGGCCTCCCAAAGTGCTGGGATTACAGGTGTGAGCCACCGCGCCTGGCCAACCTCAATTTCTTGATAGTCTATCACTTTCGAATTTTAGAATTAAAATCATTACTAATTTTTCAAATATACTTAAATATTGTATTCACCACAATGTTATTTAGAATTTTTGCATCTGTGGTGATAAATGACCCGAGTCAATAATTTCTTGTTTTTTTCTTCCTGTACTTACTATGATGGTCTAAGAGTAATGATGTATTTTAAAGTTGCAATGAAGCAATTACAAGAAATAAAATATTGGTATATATTTCTCTATAACTTGAAATGATTTCAATTAATAAAATGATCTGATCTTTAAATATGAACTACATTCAGATATGGATCTATCTGCTTATCTTCTGTATTTTAAAAAATCAACTTTAGCAAGATATTATTTACATACAATAATTGTACCTATTTAGTGTTCATTTTAACAGTGTGTGCACCCATGAAACTACCAACACAATAAAAATACAGAACATTTTTATCAACTCAAAAAGATTCCTTGTACCTCTTTGCTGGCCATCCCTGTCTCTGGCCCTAGCTTCAGGCAACTGCTAATCCGAATTTTGTTACTTCACTGTTAGTTTGTATTTCTAGAATTTTATATAAATACAACCATATGGTACATAACACTCTTTCATGTCTGGCATCTTTTACTCAAAATGACTGAAATTCATCCATGTTGTTACATTTATCATTAGTCTGTTCCTTTTTATTGCTGAGTAGTTTTCTAGTTATGGATACACCACATTATGTCTATTCACTTGATGATAAACATGTAGGTTGTTTCCAGTTTGAGGCTATTGTGAATAAAGGTCTTGTCAACATTCATGTACAAGTCTTTGTTTGGACATAAGTTTTCATTTCACTTGGGTTCAATACTGGAGTAGAATGGTTGGGTTGTATGATAGCTATGTGTTTAACTTTTTAAAAATTTGCCAAAGTATTTTCCAAAGTCTTTGTGCCGTTTTACATCCCTACCTGCCACACATGAGCTCCAGTTGCTCAACATCTTCCCACACTTGGTCCTGTCAATCATTTTAATTTCAGTAATTTTAATGAGTGTGTAGAAGTATCTCATTATGGTTTTGATTTGTATTTCCCTGGTGGCTTATGTTGAAATCCTTTCTTGGCCTTATTGACCATTTCATACCTTATTTTATGAATTATCTCTGTTGAAGTATATTGTCATTTTTATTAAGTTGTCCTTTTACAATTCGGTTATACATTTCTTTACATTTTCAGGAAACAAATCTTTTGTCAGAAATTTATTGCAACTGTTTCTTCCCCTTCTGAGTCTTTCCTTCTCGCCTTAAGTGCTTTCAAAGGACAAGAGTTTTTAATTTTGAAAATTACAAATTATGATTTCTGTCTTTTATAGTTCATTATTTATGTGTACTACCTTAAAAATCTTTTTTTTTTTTTTTTTTTTTTTTTTTTTTTTTTTTGCCTGTCTCAGTCTTTAATCGTGGCTGGGCCTCACGCGCGCACACACACACACTCAGGCTTCAGATCTTGTTGAAAGCTGTGATATCGACACTTTGCACGTGATCTCATCCTCCAGCAAGTCTGTCCCCACCTTGTCCTCCACCACACACTGAATCTGTAGCTTCCAGATACCGTAGCCCACGGGCACCAACTTGGAGGCCCCCCAGACCAGCCCGTCCAGCTGGATGGAGCGCACACAGGCCTCCAGCCATGCCCGTCTTATCATCCCAAGGCTTGACATCCAGCAGGATGGAGGACTTGGCCACCCGTGTAGGCTTCTTGGCCTTCCTCTCCACGTACTGCTGCAGCCGCTCCTCCCGCAGCTGTGCCGCCTTCTTGTCCCCCTCCTCATTGTCGCTGCCAAACATGTCAATGGCATCATCCTCGTCATCCCCTGCTGGTGTGGCTGGCTTCTTGGCCGGGGGCTCCACTTGGCGCATGGAAGACAGGTGCTGGGTCTGCGGGGCTGTGGCCCGGTGGCCAGGCGAGCTCTTTCCCAGCACGTTCAGCCGCGCCTGCAGCTTGGAGATGATCTGCTGCAGCTCCTGTACCACGCCGCGCAGGCTCTGGTTCTTCACTTTCAGACTGGAGATCCGGACGACGAGCTCGCTGTGGTCTGCGCAGGGGCCGCTGGAGGCCTCGGGGCCTGAGTTTCCGGCCAGGGATTTCGGGATGTTCTCTCTGGCTCTCGCAGTGTCACGGAGGATCACGCTGGCGCAGTTCTCCTGGCCGGAGGCACCGGCCACAGGCCCATTCATCTGCTCGTAGAATCTCCTTTCTGCATCGTCATGTTTGAACTTGTCCAACCAGATCTTCTCATGTACTAGGAAGTTTGTAGCCAGTTTTCTGACGCCAGCCAAGGATGCGGCGGCCAGGGAGGAGGAATTGGCGGACGTGGGATGCCTGAGGAAAGGACACTACCTTAAAAATATTTTCCTATAGTCCTGGTAAATTTTAAATGATGACTCTGAAAACGATATTTTTAACTTATTTTATGTTTTTTTAATTTTATTAATTTTGATCAGTTGTATCTTACTAGGAAATCACCCATTTACTGTAGTATTCTCTTCTGATCCTACGAATTGATTCAATATCCATGTCTCCTTTCACTCATCACAAATCTTACATAATTTTGCTCTTATCTCTTTACCTTACTCGGGTTTATGTGAGGTATTCAGTTTACTAATGTTTTAAAATATTTTCATTTTAGTAGGAAAAGGATGGATTATTTTATAAATTTCATTGCCTGAGTAAGTTTAGGTATGGTTTTGGGTGCAATAAGAAAGACATAAAATAGAATGGTTTATGCCAAACATGTTTATTTTTATCACACAGCTAAAGTCTGTAGTTAAGTTGCTGCTACTTTTGAGTCAATAACATCAGGACCAGTGTTGGTGAATCTTTTGGCCTTTCCCCGGTGGTTGAAAGATCACCACTGCTGGTGGCATAATGTACAAGGCAGGAAGAGCTAAGTCGGTCTCTTTTCTTAGGAAATAAAGGTTTTCCCAGAATACATCTACCAGTGTTTTGCTTCTCTTGGGCTGAGGCAGGTCATTTGGCCACTACCAGTTTCAGAAGGTGATGAGGTTACAGCACTATTCACAATAGCAAAGACATGGAATCAACCTAAATGCTCATCAATAGTAGACTGTATAAAGAAAATGTGGTACATATACATCATGGATTACTATGCAGCCATTAAAGAGAATGAGATCATGTCCTTTGCAGGGATATGGATGGAGCTGACGGCCATTATCCTTAGCAAACTAATGCAGGAACAGAAAACCAAATATCACATATTCTCACTTATAACCAAACACCACATGTTCTCACTTATGAATAGGAGCTAAGTGATGAGAACACATGGACACACAACAGGGAAACAACACACACCAGGGCCTATTGGAGAGTGAAGAGTGGGAGGAAGGAGAGGATCAGGAAAAATAACTGATGGGTTCTGGGTGATGAAATAATCTGTACAACAAGCACCCATGATATGGGTTTACCTGTGTAACAAACCTGCACATGTACCACTGAACTTAAAAGTTAAATTTAAAAAAAAAGATAAAGTAGACCGGGCGCGGTGGCTCACGCCTATAATCTCAGCACTTTGAGAGGCTGAGGCAGGTAGATCACAAGGTCAACAGATCGAGACTATCCTGGCCAACATGGTGAAACCTCTTCGCTACTAAATATACAAAAAATTAGCCGGCGTGGTGGCGGGCACCTGTAGTCCCAGCTACTTGGGAGGCTGAGGCAGGAGAATCACTTCAACCCGGGAGGCGTAGGTTGCAGTGAGCCGAGATTGCGCCACTGCACTCCAGCCTGGTGACATAGTGAGACTCTGTCTCACAAACAACAACAACAACAACAACAACAGATAAAGTAAGCCGTGAGAGAGGAGTTTGGGGATTGCATGCTGGTTCAGCAAAGCAACATTTTCCAAAAATTTCCCAAAAGATACACAAACTATCCAGAAGACCACTTTAAAATATTATATGTGAAGCTTAAGTCTTAAGATTAAAAATTCAGAAACTGTAAAAGAATACACATATAAACATGTAGCAAATAAAATTATGTGAATGGGATAATATCATATGCAAAGTCGAGACAAGGAATAGATGTTTTTTAAAAAAAGAGTTACTCCCTTTAACATAAAAAGCTGTTTTAAGTTAATAAGATAAACAATCCAAAAAGAGAAATGTATAAACAAATGCTTTGTAAAGGCAATTTATAGAATAGTAAATTCAAATGGCCAAGACACATTTAGAGGCATATTAATATACAAATTATAATTAGTTATCACTTGGAACTTGTAAAATTTCTCAAGGTTAAAGAGTAACCATAGCTGGGCACAGTGGCTCACGCCTGTAATCCCAGCACTTTGGGAGGCCAAGGCAGGTGGATCATTTGAGGTCAGGAGTTTGAGACCATCCTGGCCAACATCCTCTCTACTAAAAATACAAAAATTAGCCGGAAGTGGTTGCAGGAGCTTGTAATCCCAGCCACTTGGGAAGCTGAGGCACGAGAATCGCTTGAACCCGGGAGGCAGAGGTTGCAGTGAGCCAAAATTGCACCTCTGCACTCCAGTCTGGCGATAAAGCAAGACTCGGTCTCAAAAAACAAAAAAAGAGTAACAGCTACTTTTAGTAGGGGGAAAGAGGTACATTTATACACTAGTACTGGAAACATAAAAAGCTAGTCTTGGGACAAAGAAATTTGGCAACATCTGTTAAAATAAAATAACACATACCATTTGATCAGTCTCACTCCTACAAGCAGATGCTATAGAAAAAAATAATCTCCAGTAGGTAAGGGCATGACCGTCCTTGTCCAATAATCTCTCAAGTATAGTTATAAAAGATTATTTCTCCTAATGAAACAATGTGAATAACTAATGGCAGTATGGTCAAAATATTATGGTACGTCCACACCATGGAGTCTTTTCAGCTAGCTAAAAATCGTTAAGTGTAAAAGGTGCAAAAATGAGTATACAATCCCTCTTATGTATGACAATGAAGTCACACACACTAATATATGACACAGATGACATATTAATGTGACTGTATGTGATTGTGAATATAGAGAAAAATATCAAGTTGATTAGCATTATCTGTTGACAGACTGTTGGAGTGCCTGGAAATGCTATGAATGGAAGTACAAAAATCAAGAAGACATAAAATACATTATAAAAGTTAGTTAGGTCAGGCATGGTGGCTCACGCCGGTAATCTCAGCACTTTGGGAGGCTAGGCAGGAAGACTGCTTGAGGCCAGGAGTTTGAGACTGACCTGGGAAACACAGCAAGACCTCATCTCTACAAAAACTAGAAAAATTAGCAGGTGTGGTGGCGTGTGGCTGTACTCCCAGCTACTCAACAGGCTAAGGCAGGAGGATCACTTGAGCCTTGGGGTCGAGGCTGCAGTGAGCCAGGATTGTGCCACTGGACTCCCACCTGGGTGCCTGGGCAACAGATTGAAACAGTCTCTAAAGTGAATAAAGTCACATTTATGCCATGTGATATATCTATACATATGTGTGTATGTAACTATTTTAATAAAAAGAAAGGCAAGTGTTTCATGGTCTGTTTTTCTCCACTGGTTTGAGACATGGGCTTAAAGTTAAATCAGTAAACAAAATGAATTATATTTATTATGAAATCTGCTTCTATAGGAAGACCTTTTCCAATGTATCAAATAGAGCTTCTTTTCTACTTGAATGTTATGGCATTTAATAAAATGATGTATTCTTACAAAACATATTTTTATCAATTACTTGTCTGGTATACAGTAAGGTGTGACTCATGGACAAAGATTTTTCCATATACAATATATAATGTACAATAATCACAGGGCTTCTCTGTAGTATGAGTCATTTAAAACTCGTTCTGACTTCTGTGAAAAGGCTTTCTCACTTTCAAGAAATACAGTTTCCCTCATGTGTAAATACTGAAGAATACTAAAAACTGATTTCTGTGTGAAGCTACTCCCACATTTGCTCTTAACGTTGTCTCCTTGTGGTAGAAACTTTCTGATAAATTGCAGGTGAAGTGTTTTCCAGCTAGTGTTCTTACAGGCTTTGTTCTCCAAATGGTGTTTTGAGTGTATGATGGGATTTGAATTATTATTTTTTTCTCACGTGTGAATTTAGTATGTTCACGTCACTAACTTTTCGGTGGAAGACTTCCGAGTCATCATATTCATAAAGTTTCTCTCCAGCATTCATTTTCTGATATATAATGAAGTATGACTTGTAAAGAAAACCCTACCCACATTTAGTACAAACAGAAAATTATTATCCCCTATGAATTATCTGATGCATAAGTAAATGTTTGAGTGTATGTTTTCTTTTATTTTCTGAATACACAGTATGATTCTCTTTTAAAAAATTAATTTAAAATGCATTTTTGGCTAGGTGCAGTGGCTCACATCTGTAATCCCAGTACCTTGGGAGGCCAAGGTGGGAGGACTGCTTGAAACCAGGAGTTTGAGACCAGCCTGGGGAACAAAGCAAAGTGAGGCCTCATCTCTACCAAGAAAAAAAAAAAAAAGGGCCAGGCACGGTAGCTCACACCTGTAATCCTAGCACTTTGGGAGGCTGAGGCGGGTGGATCACCTGAGGTCAGGAGTTCGAGACCAGCCTGACCAACATGGTGAAACCCTGTCTCTACTAAAAATACAAAAAAAAATTAGCAAGGTGTAGTGGTGTATGCCTATAGTCCCAGCTACTTGGGAGGCTGAGGCAGGAGAATTGCCTGAACCCGGGAGGCAGAGGTTGCAGTGAGCCAAGGTTGCACCATTGCACTCCAGCCTGGTCAACAAAACCGGAAACTCTGTCTCAAGAAAAACAAAAAAAAAGCCAGGTGTGCTGACAAACGCCTGTGGCCCGAGCTACTTGGAAGGATAAGGCAGGAAGGTTGCTTGAGCCAAGGAGTTCAAGGCTGTGGTGAACTATGATCATACCACTGAACTCTACCTGGGGTGACAGCGTGAGACCCTGTCACTAAAAAAAAATTAAAATTAATAAAATAGAATAAAATGCATTTTTATTAAAATATTCAAACTGTAAAACTGTCTTAAAATAGTTTGTTGTAAATACAAATGAACTATAATAGCGTGCTGGCATAAAAAGGTAACGGCTGGCCGAGCCATGCCTGTTATCCCAGAACTTTGAGAGGATGAAGTGGGTGGATCACTTCATCCAACATGATGGCCAGCCTGGCCAACATGGCGAAACCCTGTCTCTCCTAAAAATACAAAAATTCGCTGGGCATGGTGGTGCATGCCTGTAATCCCAGCTACTTGGGAGGCTGAGGCATGAGAATCGCTCGAACCTAGGAGGTGGAGGTTGCAGTGAGCCAAGATTGTGTGCCATTGCACTCCAGCCTGGGTGACAGAGCAAGACTCTGTCTCAAAAAAAAAAAAAAAAAAAAAGAAGAGATGCGAACCTACAGTATTCTCCCTAGTAAAGTCTATATTCCACATGCCTCCAATCTATACTGACCTTTAAATTCTACTTAATATTTAGCTCTCCCAATTCGCTCAGTTTTCCACCATTTATTCCTCAATCAGTCCACAAGTGCCCCTTGAGATGCAAGAAATCCCACAGAAGAAAGTCTTTCTTTCTTCTACAGATTAATACTTTGTTGACAAAAGGTCAAGTAGCTCTTTTATAGTTTTTTCTTTTTCTTGGGAGTGTAACATTCTATTTTTAAAAATGTGCTTGAGAATAAAGGTTAAGAATCACTATCTCGGTAATCCTCCTAAGTTAATTTTTCAAGCCCTGGGACTCTATACCAGTCTTCATTAACCCCATTTTCTATTAATTATACAAAGGAAAAACCATAGTATTAAAAAAGACATCTGAGAAGCTTTTAGTGAATCTCTTCCATTTGCTAAATTTGGCAGCTACCAAAATAAAATTTGAAACCACCAGAGGTAATTTTCTCTTATGCATCAAAGTTTGTAAAGGTTTTAACAAATGAGTGAATGCCTTAAGACTTTTAGCAACAAAAGATTGGAATAAAGTAATGCTGCACATCTAAGCATTTTCATTTACAAGTCAGTAATTTTGGAAAGTAAGAAAATATATTTTTGGTCTTGATACTTCTTAAATATAAACAGCTATCTCAACGAATTGAAAACATCTGCCAGTGGCAGAGTAAGTGGTACAGACTAGTACTTCCTTTGAGAACTAAAAAAGGTGGATGAAAATATTAAACACATTTAATTTTCTGAAGGCATAAAGAAAGCTACCACGGCAATGAGAAATTGCAGGAATAAAATTGGAGATAAGACATAATGTCTGAAATTTGGGACATAATGTCTGAAACTGTTTATTACCAAGAGGTATTTGCTAATTCTGAAGGCAAATACTGGGCAAGAGAGGCTGGAGAGAATTTTTGACAAATTCAAGTGACCGAAGAAGAAATACTAGAATTCAAGTCTTTCCAAAGAGGAGGGGCCTGACGTACCTCCCAAAATCCTAAGTCCTAAAAGTATCCTAGAAATAAGGTTTATATGTTCACATTCTGAACATATAATAAGATGAGTCTTCCAGAGACTCAAGCCCAGTTTCAAATAATCTTAATATATGACTGGATAAAGGCAATCAGGGATTACTACTGATCCTAGCCTAAGAAGCTATGTTAGAAGCTATGGCAAATCCTCTCTGGAAGAAGATATTATCCAGACCATCTTATTACCTCTACAATTTTAATATATATTGTCTGGCAAGTGATATAAAAATCACCATATCAGGACACACGACATCAGCAAAACTCAAGAAAAATAACCATCAGACAACAGGCCGAGATGGGGGAGGGATTGCATTGGGAGTTATACCTGATGTAAATGACGAGTTGATGGGTGCTGACGAGTTGATGGGTGCAGCACACCAACATGGCACAAGTATACATATGTAACAAACCTGCACATTATGCACATATACCCTAGAACTTAAAGTATAATTATAATAAAAAAAAAAAAAAAAAGAAAACAGGCCAACAGGAGATCTAGGTAATAAGGCTATCCCTAAAAGAAACAGAGAAAAAGAATGAGGCAGATGCATAATTTGAATAGATAATAGCTAGGAATTTCCCCAAATGCACGTGTGTGCGCATGCGCACACACACACACCAAAACCACTAAGCCACAGATTTAAAAAATATTATAAACCCCAAGGAAGATAAATACACCTAGGCATATCAATGTGCAACTGTTAAAAAACAAAGGCAAATAGATAAATTTCAAAGGAGACAGAAAAGCAGATTGCCTGCAAAGGTAATTATATAAAGCTTACTTCTCAATAAAACGATAAAAGACAGACCAAAATAAAATATCATCAAAATACTAATAGAAAACAACTTTCAACTTAGAATTCTATATTCAGTAAAAGTATCCTTCAAAAATGAAGGCAAAATAAAACACTGCCAACAAACAAAGAACAATTTGTCACCAGCAAACTCACAGTAAAAGTAATACTAAAGGGTGTTCTTCAGTAACAAGCAAAATAATTCTAGAGGAAAACTTAAAGGACAGGAAAAATAAAAAAGTAATTAAAATGATAAATATGTGGGTTAGTTTAAATGGCTATTGACTCAAATAATGATTGGCTATGTTCACCATATACAGAATCCAGATATACATCATCAATACCATATGAGAGACAAATAAATGAAATTAATGTTATTACTTCTCCCCGTGTCTAGAAATGTTGTTAGTACTAATTTACATTAGCTTTTAATCCGTATGTGTATTATATTAGTATCTGACATAGTACATTTAAGGCAAAAATGACTAGAGATAAAAAGAAACATCTAGTAATGATAATGTGTCAATTAACAAATAACAAGGTTATAACAAAGATTATAACAATTCTAAATTGTATGTAAAATCAAAGACAAAATATATAAAGCAAAAATTAGTAGCTCTAAAGGAGACAAATTCACAATTATTTGTAAAATCACAACACACTTCTTTTAGTATTTGATAGAAGAAAAATAGTCTACTCAAATACAGAAAATTTGAAAAACAAAATTAAGATTAGTTTGTAGAGACTGTGAGGAGATAAAAGGAGAAGTCTTCCAAATGTTCAACTACATTTTATCTTCTAAGTAAATGGTAATCTAGCAAGTAACAAACATGTAGAGACTGTACTAACAAAATTAGTGGGAAAGATTTTAGGATTTGATATCCATTTTCTTAATTTGTCCTATTTTTCAAACAGGAGTTGGTAACAACAACATCAAAAAAGTGCACGTTTCTGTGGTCAAAGCTGAGGATCTAAAGTGCTGCTATCTAGATCTGGGTCCCTGTAGCTAAGTTCCATGATCTTAGCGCTAGTTCTAAGGTAATAAGTAGTTAGGGCGCTGTTGCTTACATCACTGGGGAAATAGACTTTTGAGAAATAGGCGAAGAGTAATTTCAGACCTCTTGGCTAACTTCTGCCCCAGCATGTGCCAACAGATATAACAATATACAATGGTGACTTCCCAAAGAAAATTTTTAAAAAGTAGAGTCCTTCCTTTCTGTCTTTAGTGTTTTCACAAAAACTGCTGATTCATTTTCATTATAGACCTGAACTGCCCTCCTTTAGCCTTGATCTCAGTGTCCTCAGGCGGCTTAGACAATGTAAAATTATCTCATCACTCTACTCATTAATGAATTTTTTGGGGTCAATATTGAACAGTTTTGGTACCCAGAACATGAAAAACTCAACAGCCCTAAATTGATAAAACTGTTTGCTCAAAAAGTGAAACAAGAAAGACTGCAAATCATCTCCTTGCACATTTACTATTATTTGCAGGAGCTTGACAATACCAATATCAAATAACCAAAGATGGCCACTATACAATGCTTAAACACTCTCAAAAGTGTCTCCCCATATGCATAACTGCACATCGGCTATATGATCCAGATGTTCATAATTCTAACTAGATAGAAGAAAGTTGGCCTTGGTCACCTCCTGAGTCCCCACGCCATAATTGTGGCATTGAGCACTCTACTTCCCCAGTGTCAGATTTCTGAGGCATACTGAGTTGTGGCTTCCAGTTTAAGGCTTTCCTCAAGTCACTGCACTTATAGGGTTTCTGTTTAGTATGAATTTTCTGGTGTTTAATAAGATTTGATCTGATGGTGAAGGCCTTTCCACACTCAGCACATATATATGGTTTCTCTCCTGTGTGAATTCGATGATGCTCATGGAGTTGTGATTTCTTAATGAAAGACTTCCCACAGTCACTGCATTCATAGGGTTTCTCTCCAGTATGAATTCTCCTGTGTCTATTTAAGTGTGACTTCTGGATGAAGGATTTCCCACATTCAGTACAAATATAGGGTTTCTCTCCGGTATGAATTCTCTGATGCATAATTAGTGTTGATTTTCTTGCAAAGGCTTTCCCACATTCACTGCACTCATAATGCCTTTCTCCAGTATGGGACTGCTGATGTATGTGGAGACCGGACTTCCGAGTGAAGGCTTTCCCACAGTCACTACATTTATAAGGTTTCTCTCCAGTGTGAATTTTCTGGTGTGTAAAAAGATTTGATCTGTCAGTAAAAGCCTTTCCACACTCAGCACATCTATAGGGTTTCTCTCCTGTGTGAATCTGCTGATGTACATGGAGTTGTGATTTCTTAGTGAAGGATTTCCCACAAATACTGCATTCATAGGGTTTCTCTCCAGTATGAATTCTCTCATGTGTAATAAAATGGGATTTGTGGAAGAAGGCCTTACCACATTCAGTGCAAACATATGGTTTTTCCCCTCTATGAATTCTCTGGTGCATACTTAGTGTTGACTTCTGAATGAAGGCTTTCCCACATTCACTGCATTCATAATGTCTCTCTCCAGTATGACACTTCTGATGTATCCTGAGCCGTGACTTCCAGGTGAATGATTTCCCACAGTCGCTGCATTTATAAGGTTTCTCTCCAGTATGAATTTTTTGGTGCTTAATGAGATTTGACCTGTCAGTAAAGGCCTTACCACATACAGTACATATATAGGGTCTTTCTCCTGTGTGGATTTTCTGGTGTATAATGAGATTTGTCTTGTGAGTGAAGACCTTCCCACATTCTGAACATATAAAGGGATTCTCTCCTGTGTGAATTCGCTGATGCACATGGAGTTGTGATTTTTTAATAAAGGATTTCCCACAGTCACTGCATTCATAGGGTTTTTCTCCAGTATGAATTCTTTCATGTGTGATAAAATGTGACTTCCGGATAAAGGCCTTTCCACATTCAGTACACACATAAGGTTTTTCTCCTGTATGGATTTTCTGATGCATACTTAGTGTTGATTTCCTTGTGAAAGCTTTTCCACATTCAGTACATTCAAAGTGTTTCTCTCTAGTATGAATTTTTTTATGTATATTAAGGTTTGAATTCTGAGAGAGGTTTTTCTCACATTCACTGTACTCATAGGGTTTTTCTCCAGAATGAATTCTCTGGCATCTGAACAGATCTGACTTCTGGATAAAGGCTCTTCCATAGTCACTGCATTTATAGTAATTCCCCTCAGGAGTTTTCTGATGGTTTGACTTGAGGGAAAAATCCTTCTCATATTCAGTGCATATTCCTGCATAAATCCTCCGACGGCCATCAAGCTGGGACTTCTGAGTGAAGACTGCCTCACGTTCATGGCATTCATGCTGCTTTTCTTCAGTACAAATGCTCTCATGTGCAAAGGCATGTGACTTCGGGGAGAAAACATTTACATAGTCAGAAAACAAATAGAGGCTCTCTCTAGTATGAATTTTCTGATGTTGAATGAGAGCTTGCTTATGATGCAGAGATTTCCTACACTGATTACATTCACAAGCCATCACTTCCGTATGAGAATTCATATAAGTGAAAATATCACCATCTCCAATAGTCTTATCAGAATTTTCTGTTGCATTGTTTCTATTACATAAGGTTACAATAGGCTCCAAATTCTTTCCAAATGAGTTACAGTTATGGAGTCTTTTTCTTGAGGAAACCAGGTGTGTGTTTACATGAACTATTTCCCCAATGTCCTTATATTCACAGACCCTGTCGTTAGCTAGTGTTTTCTTGTTAATGAAGGCAACATGACTTAAAGGTTTGTTCTGGTTTTCTCCACATTTTCTTGTGTGTTCATCATCTTTCCACAATTCTTCTAAAATGGAATATGGGTCATCTCTTTTGAAGATATTAATATTAATCTCAGACTGGAAAGAAATTTCTTCAGACATTCTCTGTTGTAAAGGTCCAAAACCAATGTCCCCATCTAAAAAAGAAAGAAAAGATAAGACTGACAAAAAGAACAATGAACAGAAAATAAGGCCAGGTGCAGTGGCTCATGCCTGTAATCCCAGCACTTTGGGAGGCTGAGGTGGGCAGATCACTTGAGGCCAGGAGTTTGAGACCAGCCTGGCCAACATAGCAAAACTCTATCTCTGCTAAAAACACTAAAAATATTGTCTCTACTAAAAATTAGCCAGGCATGGTGGCACATGCCTGTAATTCCAGCTGCTCAAGTGGCTGAGGCAAGAGAATGGCTTGAAGGTAGAGGTTGCAGTGAGCTGAAATTGCACCACTGCACTCTACTCTGGGTGACAGAGCAAGACTCTGTCTCCAAAATAAATAAATAAATAAATAAAAATACAATAGACCTTTGATTGAGGCCGGGTGCAGTGGCTCATGCCTGTAATCCCAGCACTTTGGGAGGCCAAAGCAGGCAGATCACCTGAGGTCGGGAGTTCGAGACCAGCCTGACCAACATGGAGAAACCCCATCTCTACTAAAAATACAAAATTAGCCAGGCATGGTGGTGCATGCCTGTAATCCCAGCTACTTGGGAGGCCAAGGCAGGAGAATCACTTGAACCCAGGAGGCAGAGGTTGCGGTGAGCTGAGAGCTTGCCATTGCATTCCAGCCTGGGCAACAAGAGTGAAACTCCACCTCCAAAAAGAAACCAAAAAAAAACCAAAAACAGTTGATTCAAGGCAAACATAGAGAAATGAGAGAGGCGATATAAATATAACAAATATACATAAGTATTTTAAATATATATAAATATATAGGTATAATAACTCATTTGTATATAATATGTAATACAATGATGTAGAGTAATAGCATTAATACATTACATTTATGACATGATAAACAATATCATTTAGATGTGCTGTTCTAAGTTCTATATTAATTCACTTAAACTTTATCACAGCCAGGTGCAGTGGTTCATGCCTGTAATCCCAGCACTGTAGGAGGCTAAAATGAAAGGATTGCTTGAGCGCAGGAGTTTGAGACCTGCCTAGGCAACATAGTGAGACCCCCATCTCTACAGAAAAAAAAAAAAAAAAAGCTGGGCCTAGTGATACTTGCCTATAGTCCCAGCTACTCAGGAGGCTGAAGCAGGAGGATCACTTGAGCCCAGGTGTTTGAAGCTGTAGTGACCTCTGATTGCACCATTACACTCCAGCCTGGGTGACAGAGTGGGACCCTGTCTTTCTCTTTTTTAAGACAGAGTCTTTTTTTCTTTTTTAAGACAGAGTCTCACTCTGTTGCTCAGGCTAGAGTGTAATGGCGTGATCGGAGCTCACTGCAACCTCCACCTCCTGAGTTCAAGGGATTCTCATGCCTCAGCCTCATGAGTGGCTGGAACTACAGGCACGTGCCACCAGGCCTGGCTAATTTTTGTATTTTTAGTGGAGACAGGGATTCACCATGTTGGCCAGGCTGGTCTCGAACTTCTGACCTCAAGTATCTGTCCACCTCGGCCTCCCAAAGTGTTGGGATTACAGGCGTGAGCCAGCAGGCCAAGCCAAGACTCTGTCTCTTAAAAACAAAAACAAAAAGCACTTTATAGCAACCCTTTGCTGTTGGTATTATTATTGTTTCTAGTTTACAGATGAGGACACTGAGCCATAGAAGAGTTTAGTAATTTGCCCAAATCAAATGTTTAGTAACTGGGGAAGAAGAGATTCCAATTCAGTGCAAATGTAGTAGAACTACATGGTGAGTGAGGTGTCAGGAGAACGAAGTGACAAACTCTGTGAAAAGAAGTATTTCTGAGTCTAGATTCTTATCCTTAATCCGCAAATCCTCACAATCTTCCCGTTTTCTCTTTTCCCTATGATCCACTGTGTCCTAAATACCAATGTGTTTATGTTTATAGTAAAATTACAATATCTTAGTATTCCTACCTTGGCCAAACGGTAAAATTTATATACATTTGTTAGATTTATATAGCCTTTCTCATTTCTCTGTGTTTGCCTTGAATCAACTCTATGTAACAATTGGTCTATTTTCTTTTGAGATGGAGCCTCACTCTGTCACCCAGGCTGGAGTGGATGGAGTGCAATGGCACGATCTCGGCTCACTGCAACCTCCACCTCCTGGGTTCAAGCAATTCTCCTGCCTTAGCCACATGAGTAGCTGGGACTACAGGCATGTGCCACCATACATGTATTTGTCAAAATACAAATTTTTGTATTTTTGGTAGAGATGGGGTTTCACCATATTGGCCAGGGTGGTCTCAAACTCCTAACCTCAAGTGATCTGCCCGCCTCAGCCTCCCAAAGTGCTGAGTTTACAGGTATGAGCCACCGTGTCTGGCCTATAGTTGAATTCTTCATCCCTGGTTTGGGGTACTGATGTGATAAATGCATCTGGTAGAAGACATAACAGGAAAGAACTAGACATCAGAGGAGGAGACTGAAAGCTGTTCATCAAACCTGTGCCTTTCCTTCACAATATTAAGCTTGTAGCCAAGCACATGGCTGCCTCACAATACTAGGTTTGTCCAGCTTCATTTGTCACTAGGTGGGACTGAGTAACTCTTTTTCACTAATCAGTGGGAGTGATAAGGCCAATGTCTTAAGAAAGTGGGTTTGTCTCCCACAAACCTCTTCTTTTCCCACCAGTATATTCTCACTTGGCAGCACCCAGTTCTATGAAGCTGGCAATGCCCTAGGGCAGGGTTCAGAACACTGAAGCCCTTGGGCCAAATCCAGGCCTCTACCCAAAAGCTAACAATGGCTTTTACATTTTTTTTTTTTTTTTTGAGACGGAGTCTCGCTCTGCGGCCCAGGCTGGAGTGCAGTGGTCAGATCTCGGCTCACTGCAAGCTCCGCCTCCCAGGTTTACGCCATTCTCCTGCCTCAGCCTCCTGAGTAGCGGGGACTACAGGCGCCCGCCACCTCGCCCGGCTAGTTTTTTGTATTTTTTAGTAGAGATGGGGTTTCACCGTGTCAGCCAGGATGGTCTCGATCTCCTGACATCGTGATCCGCCCGTCTTGGCCTCCCAAAGTGCTGGGATTACAGGCTTGAGCCACCGCGCCCGGCTGGCTTTTACATTTTTAAATGGTCAAAAAATTAATCGAAAGAAGAATACTACTTCACAACGTGAAAATTATATGAAATTCAAATTTCAGTGTCCATAAAGTTTTTATTGGAACACAGCCATACCCATTCATTGATGCATTGTCTATAGCTGCTTTGGGGCTACAACTGCAGAAATGAGTTGTTGTGACAGCAGCCATATGGTCCACAGAGCCTATTCACTTTTGTGCCTTTACAAATAATTGTCAGCCCTTGCCCTAGGGGATGGTGGTACAAGGACTTTCTAGAAACTTTCCTCCTGAACGGCCATGGAAACAGAGTTGCCCAGTGTTATGGCCACAGAAAAGGGACTAACACACATCTTTCCATTAGTCACTGCAGTCTATTTTATCAATGAACCCAAACATACAGTCTTTTCGTTTTCTCCATTTAAGCTTCCTTTTTGTGATCCTTTGTTTCTATTCAAAATTCATTGTTCTTCATTAATCATTTGGGGTTCTCTGCTTTAAACGCTAATTTCAAATTTCACCACAACTCCAGAGAGGCTCTCTTTTAACTTAAAAATAAACAACAAAAAGATACTTTGAACCGCTCATATTTATATTTGAATTGGCATAGATGTGCATGTTAACAAATGTGTAATGCACAAAGATTGAAATTTTCAAGATTTCATGCAGTTACCCTCTCTTTCGAATTAGTTTTTCTAGCCCTTTGAATTGCTCCTAGAAGAAAAATTTTAAAGTCTTTCTGAAATAGAGCAAAACGACCTCCTCTTCTTATAACACAAATTCAGGAGTTTAATTTCACTATTTTGTACAGAAACTTTGCTTTTTAATGTACAAGGGTAAAATACTCAGTTATCACATAATTTAATGTAGGTTTCTCTGAATAGGTCCAATTCAAGAAGTAAGTGAAAGCTGAGCACAAAATATGTGTATTATTATTATTATTATTGAGATGGAGTCTCACTCTGTCACCCAGGCTGGAGTGCAGTGGCGGGCTCTCAGCTCACTGCAAGCTCCGCCTCCCGGGTTCACGCCATTCTCCTGCCTCAGCCTCCTGAGTAGCTGGGACTTCAGGCGCCTGCCACTATGTCCGGCTAATTTTTTTTTCTTTTTTTGTATTTTTAGTAGAGACGGGGTTTCACCGTGTAGCCAGGATGGTCTCAATCTCCTGACCTTGTGATCCGCCTGCCTGGGCCTCCCAAAGTGCTGGGATTACAGGCATGAGCCCCCACGCCAAGCCTTTTTTTGCTTTGTTTTTTGAGACGGAGTGTCGTTCTTGTCACCCAGGCTGGAGTGCAGTGGCGTCATCTCGGCTCACTGCAACCTCCACCTCCCGGGTTCAAGTGATTCTCCTGCCTCAGCCTCCTGAGTAGCTGGGATTATAGGCACCTGCCACCTTGCCTGGCTAATTTTCGCACTTTTAGTAGAGATGGGGTTTTGCCATGTTGGCCATATTGGTCTCAAACTCCTGACCTCAGGTGGTCCACCCACCTCGGCCTCCCAAAGTGCTGGGATTACAGGCATGAACCACTGTGCCCAGCCAAAATACGTGTATTATTTGAATACGCAGATAGATAACATAATAATCAAAAGGCTCAATGAAGAGGGAGAATGAAAGAATAGCATGGGGTAGAAATGGTTATGGAAAACAGGCACAAATGTGAATTGCAGATAGGAGGCCATATTCTTTCTCTAGCTTACAAACCTACTGAGAGGAGAATCTGTCACATGTTAGATATTAAGTAGTAACTTTAGTTTTGTTCCATGTAGCTGTGACAGGATAAACACAGCACACAATGTTTTAAGTAGTGAAATCTATCAGCAGCATCTGAGATGAAATAGTGAAAAAGAAAAAATGGGATTATCACAAATAGGATTAGAATAATTGAGACATGAGAAAATATAGACATGGTTGTAGGTGATATGACTGGGAGGTAAGAAAGAGGCTTTTCTAAATGAGAAAAATAACTAGAAAAGCAGAATCAATTATCTGAGAGATGGATTAGAGGGAAAAGTAAAAAACTCCAAGATGATATTTTGAATTATCTGAGAAGATAGATTAGAGGGAAAAGTAAAAAACCCAAGAGAAGATGCCAACATTTTGAAAGGCAAGCCACCTGCTTTTGGCATGCTACATTGTATCTTGTCTTCCTTCACACAAACAGCCAGACCCTTATATGCAGATAGTATTGGTCTTTCCCCTGAGTGCTGTATACAACAGGGCCAACGCCTGACTGAGACACACAAATAACAGTTTTAGAGTAAAAGTTGTTCCCATGAGCCAGTTATCACTCAGAGCTTATGCTGCAGCTGAGACACATAATCTGAGACATAGATAGGTCTGGGCTGAGACACATGGCCCTGGGCAACTTTAAGGAGGACCCAAAGTCCTTACACCTGCCTCTAAATGTCCATGATAACTTCTAATGTAGGTTAGTTATGTATAGGACAGAGGCAAAGTGCATACTTGCCAGCAGGTAGTATAACCAGTTGGGAAGAGAAGAAAGACCCCTGTGGGGGTGATCATTGCCTTGACATCCTGCTCACTGCCCCAGCTGTAAATGACCTGCAAGGAGAAATGGACCCCATCTCAAACTTGGTTCAGATGTCAAGAGTGATGATGAGACACACACAATAAGAGGGTATAAAAAGACTCATTACTCACATAATGAGGCTTTCTGGGGACAGCTCCAAGCAGGTCCAGATGGGGCTAGAGTGAGCAAGGAAAGGACTGTCTTAGGGTTTATAGCAGGGGTGATGGGGCTAGGCTAACGATTCCCTTATGTAGTTGGAATTTCCCAGCACCAATGGAGAGAATACATGGGCTTTTTTCTCAGTTTGTCCAGGTGTGGGGAGAAAAAAAGAGAGAGGGGTGAGGCTTAGAAAATGTCAGCAGTTGAGGCTGGGTGCGGTGGCTCACGCCTGTAATCCCAGCACTTTGGGAGGCCGAGGGGGGCGGATCACAAGGTCAGGAGATCGAGACCATCCTGGCTAACACGGTGAAACTCCGTCTCTACTAAAAATACAAAGAATTAGCCAGGCGTGGTGGCGGGCGCCTGTAGTCCCAGCTACTCGGGAGGCTGAGGCAGGAGAATGGCATGCACCCAGGAGGCAGAGCTTGCAGTGAGCCGAGACTGCACCACTGCACTCCAGGCTGGGCAACAGAGCGAGACTCTGTATAAAAAAAAAAAAAAGAAAAGAAAATGTCAGCAGTTGAACATCAAAAATGAAGGATACAGAATGAGATGTTCAAAGTATTTTATTAGGAAATATAAATTAAATAATAATTAGAAATTAAAACCCATCAGATTAGCCAAATTATTAAAAATTTGGATAACACTAGGTATGGATAGGGATGTGGGAAACCTAATACCCTTGTACAAAGTTCCAGGGACTACAGAGTGACACAGCCAATCTGGAAAATAATGTGCTTATACCTCATCATATTAAGTATTAGTATGCCCAATGATAAAGCAATCCCACTCCTCTTCCTTAAGAAAGTCTCATTTCTGGCCGGACGCGGTGGCTCACGCCTGTAATCCCAGCACTTTGGGAGGCTGAGGTGGGCGGATCACGAGGTCAGTAGATCGAGACCATCCTGGTGAACACGGTGAAACCCCATCTCTACTAAAAATACAAAAAATTAGCCAGGCGTGGTGGCGGCACCTGTAGTCCCAGCTACTCAGGAGGCTGAGGCAGGAGAATGATATGAACCTGGGAGGCGGAGCTTGCAGTGAGCCGAGATTGCGCCACTGCACTCCAGCCTGGGGGTCAGAGTAAGACTCCATCTCAGAAAAAAAAAAAAAAAAAAAGGAAAAAAAAAAGAAATTCTCATTTCCAATAAGAATAATTCATGAAGAAACGTATTGCGGTACTGTTTGTAGTAGCTGAAAAACTGGACAAGTAAAATGTGGTATATATGTGCACTACAGAATGATATGTAGAAATTAGAAAAATGCATTGCAACATGGACCAATTTAAGAAAAAAAAACTGAGTAGGATATATAATATAGTACCTACCATTTCTACAAATTAACAATGCTAACAACTCAGATTTTACAAATATCCCACAAATTTAAGGATAAATGGCAAAACATGTCAAATATATTAGAACAGTTGCCTCTTGGAAGGATAAAAATGAGTATGGAGACTGAGGATTAAAAAGAATAAATAAAATAAGAGGAGAGCCTTAAACACACTGATGATGATATTGACTAAAAACTAAGGCTATAATTATTAACTCAATCTTCTGTACAGGATATACCTGTACATGAGATTAAAAAAACTTTTTGTAAGATATGAAAATAAATAAATTAGAAAGATCAGGTCGGTGTTGTGTTGCACTAGCCAAGTAGGAATAAAATGTCAATGGTACCCTCAAAATCAACAGTTAGAGAAGAGGCATGGGGGGACTTCAGATAAGCCCATCTCTAGATGACAATTCTGAGGTACTTAGGGGAAAGAGACAAAATGAGAAGAAACAGCAGGAACTGAAGTTGTAATGCACAGTAATTTTTTAAGAAGGTAGATCTATAAGTATTTGAATGCATAAGGAAATGATCTAAGACCCTGATGGAGGTAGAAAGAATAAAACTTTTCTAGGGAAAGAGAGAAAAAAGCAAGAAAGCAGGACCCTAGAAAGTAGGGTGTGACATGATCCAAATAACCAGTAATTGTAGCACATTCCCTCCTAAAAAGCCAAGCAAAGAAGAAGGCATTGATATGAGAAGGGATCTTAAGTGGGGTTAGCATTTAGATATCCAAGGGTCCTTGTCTAATAACTGCTCTATCCAAGCAGTTCTAAAAGTCATATTATGACACAGCAAAGTTGTGCAAAGTTGTGCACAGCCTCTCCCAGTACAAATACAGCTGAGTCATACTGTCTGCCATGCTCTTGGTTCCCTTCTCACCTGGATGGCTCTGACCGGAGATCTCACCATCCAACATACATGGCTCTTCTTGTTCCAAGCTGAAGATGACTTCTGGTTTGGGAACTTGACATCCTGTTAACAGGAGATGATAGAGGACTTGGTTTCAGAGGCCATACAATGAAGCATTCCATTTGTTTTCCAAAAAAGTTCACTGGGAACAGAGGAATATTCACACGACCCAAAAGAGATTATTAAGAACATGGGACAAAATAAGGACAAAACTATTACACACTTTAGATGTCCTGCAGTCTTTAGAAGTCCCACATACCTCAGAAAACACAGACTTCAGCAATTCTACTGAGAAAAAAATATATACTCAATTAGGTGCTGTCTACTGTGTACCCAGCAGAGCTGTGCTTACCCACTGAGATCAAGTTGAAATAGTTTTCCAGCATCACTTCTCTGTACAGGCTTTTCTGAGCAAGGTCTAATTGTTGCCACTCATCCCTACTGAAGTCTACAGTTACGTCCTTGAATGACACTGATTCCTGTGAAAAAAAAAAAAACAAAAAAAACCCTTTCAATGTGAAGGATCAAGATTACAGAATGGAAACAAGACAGGACCTTATTTTTTATTTTTTTATTTTTAGAGCAGGTCTAGAATATCTTTTATTCTACATTTAGCTTAGTTTTACTATTTTTTTTAAATTATACTTTAAGTTCTAGGGTACATATGCACAACATGCAGGTTTGTTACACATGTATACATGTGCCACGTTGGTGTGCTGCACCCATTAACTCATCATTTACATTAGGTATATCTTCTAATGCTATCCCTCCCCACTTCCCCCACCCCACAAATGGCCCCGGTCTGTGATGTTCCCCTTCCTGTGTCCAAGTGATCTCATTGTTCAATTCCCACCTATGAGTGAGAACATGCGGTGTTTGGTTTTTTGTCCCTGTGACAGTTTGCTGAAAATGATGGTTTCAAGCTTCATCTATGTCCCTACAAAGGACATGAACTCATCCTTTTTTATGGCTGCAAAGTATTCCATAGTGTATGTGATATACAATATACTATAAAGAACCTCTACAACTCAACGACAATAAACAACATAATTTTAAAAATGGGTAAAAAGCTTAAATAGACATTTCTACAAGGAAGATATACACATAGTCAACAAGCATATGAAAAGATGCTCAACATCATTAATCAGTAGGGAAATGCAAATTAAAACTACAAATACTACCTCACACCCATCAGGATGATAAAGAAAATGTCTAAAATTGATTATAATGATGGTTGTACAACTGAGTGAATATACTAAAAATCAATACATGGTACACTTTAAATGGTAAACTGTGTGGTGTATGAAGGGGAGGGCTCTTTTTTGGCACTGCCATTTCCAGATGGGATGCAGTAGCTTGGCAGTCCAGTGCTTCTTTCAAGAATGAACTGTAAATGCCAGATGCAATACTTGAAATCATCTGTTTCAAAGCACTGGAAAGCTGCTGAGGTAACAAGAAATACAGGGGCTAAGACTGGAGAGGAGAGAATACTGAAGATTGAAGCTGACTTATTCAGTCACTTGGACAGTGGGAGCATTTACCAATTCTGGGTGTGGACAAAAGCTGGATTCTCGTTTTGTCCTGTCTACTGGAGAATGCAGTGGAAGGCTGCAGCTGGTTAACACAGAAACTAACATAACTCAAACACATGGCCATTTTCCCCTCAGGATATTTACTGAATTCTAGGGTATATAGGGCAGAAGACTAAAACTGTAAGCAAACAGCCTTTGAAGAGCAAAGCAAAAGTCTAGTATCTGTTAAGAAAATAGTTGGGCATCTATCAGGAGGAGGGTCTTTAGAGGACAAAAGGACTCTCAGCTGAAAATTCTCAGTAGCCAAGGTTATCCAGAGGTAAACTGAGTCTTAGCAGAGCTTCAACCCAGCCTTGATTCAACACTGTCCCTGACTGGATGTACATGTTCTCCCTTCCCTCCTTTTGCTGACATAAGGAAAGACGAATCCTCTGTGGAGAAAGATAACACCATCCAGATCCTGTTCAACTTTTCTTCTTTTTTTTCTTCTTAGACAGGGTCTTGCTCTGTCATCCAGGCTGAAGTGCACTGGCACAAACACGGCTCGCTGCAGCCTCGACCTGGGCTCAAGCAATCCTCCTGTCTCAGCCCTGCAAGTATCTGGGACTACAAGCTTATGCTACCATGCCCAGCTAATTTCTCTATCTTTTGTAGAGATAGGTTTTGCCATGTTGCCCAGGCTGGTCTGGAACTCTTGAGCTCAAGTGATCCGCCTGCTTCAGTCTCCCAGGTATGAGCCCCGCCTACAACTTTTTATACACGGTGTTTAAAACAAACAAGCAAACAAACAAACAAAAAGATAGGACCACATATCCAAAATCAGAGAAGGAAAAAATTCAATAGAAACAGTCACACAGAGAATGGGAATTAGATGAAAAGATGACTATCTTTAGAGAATTGGTTTTTATAATAAAGAATCAAATGGAAATTCAAAAATTGAAAAATCTAATATCTAAAATTAAGAAGTTCTTATACAGGTTTAACAGCAAAATACAGAATTTCTGAAATGGAAGAGAAGTAAATAGAAAATATCCAAACTGAAGCAGAGATTTTTTTTTAAAGAAAAAAACCACAGGAGCATTAGGAATATTTGTGACATAGTAAAAAGGTATAACCTATCAGAGTCTGAGAAGTTAAAGAGGAGAGTGCAGGGAAGAAGTAATATTTGAAGAAAGTAATGTCTATGAATAACATCAATCCTTAGGATTCAAGAAGCTCTTCAAATACCTCTTTACAAAACTGCAAATATTGACTATGCAAAACAATAACAGTACTATTCTCTGGGAGGTTTAAAATATATGCAGAATTTAAATTCATGGAAATAATAATGCAAAAGTGGGAGGCAGCAAATAGAATTAAAATGTTTTAGTATCCTAGCATTATTAAGGAGATAAAATAGTAAGCTCAAGATGGATGTTTTAATATCTAGGGTAACAAATAAATAGTAAAAGAATTATAACAAGTAAACAAAGGAAAAAATTAAAGAGTACAAAATTATGTAATATAAAAAGTCAAGAAAGCAATGAAAAAATAGGTAGTTCAAATCAAAAAGGCCGGGCGCGGTGGCTCACGCCTGTAATCTCAGCACTTTGGGAGGCTGAGGCAGGTGGATCACGAGGTCAGTAGATAGAGACCATCCTGGCTAACACGGTGAAACCCCGTCTCTACTAAAAATACAAAAAAATTAGCCGGGTGTGGTGGTGGGCGTCTGTAGTTCCAACTGCTCGGGAGGCTGAGGCAGGAGAATGGTGTGAACCCGGGAGGCGGAGCTTGCAGTGAGCCAAGATTGCACCACTGCACTCCAGCCGGGGCAACAAAGTGAGACTCCATCTCAAATAAATAAATAAATAAATAAAAACTAAAAAATAAAAACTAATAGTAAGGTAGTATATATAAATTCAAGTACATTAGTAATTACATTAAGTGTAAATGCCTTAAACATTCAAGTTAAAAGCAAGGATTGAAACTTCTGGTTCTAAAAAACAAAACAAAACAAAAAAAGAGTGCATTCCACCCCATTCCTCCTGCTAATTACCTAAAATCTAGAAAAATACACAAAGCATCTATCAGAAGACTAACTGGTGGAGAAAACAAAGTAGAACCTAAGGACTTAAAAAACAACACAGTAGTGAGTTCCCTAGGACTGCTTAGAGGGAGAGAGGGAGCTCCTACGTACTGCAAAATGAGCACTAGAGGAGCTTGCAGCCTGGAAGAACCAGTGAGCACAGACAAAAAAGGCCTCCCCAAAGCATACATTTTCCAGTCAAATAATTTGAAATAGGGCAGCACTACAGGATGGGCCCTTTTGACTACACATACCTGCAAAGTTCAGAAGTACCCAAGAACACCCTCACTTCTGACACCTACTGCAAGCAGGGGGATTTCCCAGGATCACCCATACTTCTGACACCAGTTCCAAGTCAGGGGTCCCAAGACCACCCTCAGTTTCCATAATTCACTGGAAGAACTCACAGAAATTAGAAAAGCCATTATACTCATGGCTATGGTGTTATACAGTGGCTTTACAATGAAAGGATACAGATCAAAATCAGCCAAGGAAAGATGTGCTTAACACAGGGTCAAAGAGAGTTCCAGGTGTGAGCTTCCAGTGGTTTTCTCCCAGTGGAGTCATATGGACAGCACTTACTTCTCCCAGCAATGATGTGTGATGATAATATGCATGGAGTATTGCCAACTGGGGAAGGTCACTTGAGTCTTGATGTCCAGAGTTTCTACTGAGACGTGATCATGTGGACATGAATGACTCCCATTGTGGCTGATCTTAGTCTCCAGCCCCTTTGGAGCTGATATTGCATGGCCAAGGTACCCCACTATAAACCACATGTTGGCATAGAATATTCAGTGTGGCCCAAAGCTCCCACTGTAATCGCATTGTCATTATATACCATCTTGCATGGCCCAAGCAAGACCTGCAAGACATTCTAAAGATTTAGAGGTTACCTCCCAGGAGCTGAGTGCAAAAGCCAAACCTCTCTTTAGGCAAAGTTAATTCTTTACTGCACAACAGTATACTCGAGGTGAAAACTACAAAAGATGCATCCTTTGCCTTCTTCACCAAACAATGTGACTCCAAGATGGTGGGGTGGAGCTCTCTCAACCATCCCAACTGCATTAGCTCAAAGAGAGGTAGCACCCCTCTTGCCTCTCCAGCAGGCATTATATACACTATATTGGCTAACCCTACCCCAAATTAAGTGAATGACAGCAAAGAAATACCTACCTTCTCCTTCCAATAGAGAGTGGAGGATGGACTATGGAGAAAGTTATAAAAAGGGGTTCTTTAAAGATGTGTATGATGCCCTGGGCACACCTATGAGCAGCCCATGTATAAAATCAATCAGAATCAACATAGAAAAAGCTTTCAGGGCTGAACTAGGGTATGGGATACTGTCCAGGTTTCAAATTGCCTTCTGGGTTGCACAAAAATGAGGGAGACCAAAGTAGAACTGCAAAGACTTTCAAAACTTAAGTTGAATTTGAACTACAGCCCATAAAAATAGACCAAGACACGTACTCTAAACCTAAATGTGTTGACAACTGCTAAAATAGAGGATTTAAAGAGAAAACAGAATCTCATAACATGATATTTAGAATGTCCTAAATAAAGCCAAAATTATTCATCATCTTAAGAACCAAGAAAATCTCAACTCAAATGAGAAAAGAGCATCAACAGATAGCAACACTCAGATGAATCAGATGTTGGAATTATTTGTCAAGGATTTAAAGTAGCTAACTAAAAGTGTTACAACAAGCAGCTGTAAATAGTCTTGAAACAAGTAGAAATATACAAATTCTCAGCAAAGAAATAAAAGGTATGAGGAAGAACAAAATGAAAATTTTAGAACCAAAAAATACAATAAATGAAATTAAAAACCTCACTGGATGATCTCAACAGCAGAATGGAGATCCAAAGAAAACAATCAGTTACCTCAGTTACCTGTAAGATAGATAAATAGAAATTATCCGTATCTGAACAATAGAAAAAATAATTGATGAAATGATTGTTTCATCAAGTCCCTTGGGCTGTATTCAGCCTAAGGGACCCAGTGGGACAATAACAGAACAGCCAACAATCATTTCATCAGTCCTACAAGGAATGAAAAAGTAGGATGGGAGACCGGAAAAAGATTTGAAGAAATAATAGCTGAAAACCTCCCAAATTTGGTAAAAGGCATAAATGTATAGATTCAAGTAGCTGACCAAATCTCCAAAAGGAAAACCTCAAATAAATCCATGTCTAGATACATTGTAAGATTTATAAAATCCAAATTCAAGAATAGAACCTGAAAACAGTCAGAGAGAAATGACACGTTACCTGTAGGGAAAGGGCAATTTGAACAAGAGTGAATTTCTCATTAAAAACCACAGATGTCAAAAGGAAGTGGCACCATATTTTTCAAGTGCTGAAGGGAAAGAGCTATCAAAATTGAATTCAATATCCAGTGAAAATAAAATAGGCTCTGTTTAAATTCTCTTAAACTTAATTCTGAGGAATTACCTGCCATTGGTAGTTAAGAAAGAAGTCTGAAAAAAATAAAAAAGGAATTAACTGCCATACATTTATGAAGCATAATTACTTAGGTAATTCTTAGGAATTACCTGCCATATATTTACTAAGCAAGATGTTCAGAACTTTATGTTGTGAACATCTTCACAACTTTACACAATATGCTTCAAGACATCAAAGAACTTACAACAATTGTCTCAGAGATTATAAAGGGTATAAGAGATGTGCAAAGTATAGCATGACCCCAAATAGAAGAAAATTCTACATGGAGTGTAAGACTAAGTTCTGTAGAGTTGATGAAACTTAAGCTTAGTCTTGGGAGATGACATGTTTAATGCATGCAGAGTAGGGTAAAGTGATTTTTAGAAGGGAGCAGCATGAGCAAAGGTATAAAGACAGGAAAATACATGATAAATTCAGGGAACTACAAATTAGTCTGCATAATGAGAGGTCTGTATGCAGTGAAGGAAAGGTGTTTATGAGAAAAGATGATTAAATTTGTGTTTAAAACTGCCAAGAAGATGCTGGTGAGGTTGTGGAGAAATAGGAACGCTTTTACACTGTTGGTGGGAATGTAAATTAGTTCAACCATTGTGTAAGACAGTGTGGTGATTCCTCAAAGATTTAGAAGTGGAATTTGACCCAGCAATCCCATTACTGGTTATATACCCAAAGAAATATACATCATTCTATTATAAAGATAAATGCATGCATATGTTCATTGTGGCACTATTCACAATAGCAAAGACATGGAATCAACCCAAATGCCCATCAATGATAGACTGGATAAAGAAAATGTGGCATATATGCATCATGGAATACTCTGCAGCCGTAAAAAGGAATGAGATCATGTCCTTTGCAGGGATATGCAGGGAGCTGGAAGCCATTATCCTCAGCAAACTAATGCAGGAACAGAAAACCAAACACTTGATGTTCTCACTTATAAGTGGGAGCTGAACACACGGACACAGGGTGGGGAACAACACTCACTGGGGCCTATCAGGGAAGGGTGGGGGGTGGGAGAGCATTAGGGAAAAGAGCTAATGCATGCTGGGCTTAATACCTAGGTGATGGGTTGCTAGGTGCAGCAAACCATCATGACACACGTTTACCTGTGCAACAAACCCGCACATGTACCCTAGAGCTTAAAATAAAAAATAAAAAAAAAGACTATCACGAAATGGCATGGGGAATACATTTGAATGAGCAAGAGTGGAAGTCCAGGCAATATTTCATGTGAAAGAATAAAACACCTAAGTTGGGGGGAAAATATTATTTAACAGGAATATAGAAAAAGAAATTGGTATAGATAGTAATTAGAATTGATAGATGCAGTAAGAAAAAGGAGGGACTAAAGTGAAATTCTCAATTATTCGTTTTGTATACTCTGAGATTATGGTGTCATATACTGAAGTAGAGATGATGAATGGGAAAAGGTTGGAGAAAGGGAACCAGATAAAATCACTTACGTTTTGCACATATTGAGATTACAGGGATTAAACATGTAGGCAGGCATGTTTAATCCCTGTAATTAACAGGAAGGAAGTTAGGCAGGAAGTTAGGCAGAGGCCTAGAGTGAAGATAAAGATTTGGAAGTCACCAGTAGATAATTAATAACTAAAATCATCTGAGTAAATAAGACTGCTTGAGAGGACACCTGATAAAGGAGAATGTAAAGAAAATAATCTGAAACAATTACCAGTATTGAAGAAGAGGTGTCCACAATAAAAACTGAGAAATCAGACAGAGTCAGGAGAGAGTAACGTCTTAGAATGTATGTGGGGATTAGTTGATGGGGCTGAATGCCAAGATGGATGAAAAAAGCAAAGTGCAGGGGCCTTTGAAAACAGTATGCTGAGAATAGATAGGGCTCAAGGACAGTATCTCCAACTGAACTTTTAATGAACTCCCGTAGGCGCCAAGAAGGCGGGTAGATAAGTAAGAATATAGAAGCAAGGTACTGAGTAGAAGGTTACATGTGGGAAAAGAAAGTTTGTTTTGCATTGCATTCTTTCTGCTGACGTGAGGTTTATGGAGTATAAATAAAGTGAGGCGGAGGCTCTGAGTGCGGCCGCCATGTTCTCTGTGTGTCTTTGTCTTTGTGTGTGTTCTTTCATTCTCCACCACCCCCGGTGCGGCCCCCAACAGCAAAGGACAAATAAATTTTGGCTTTTGTATTTAGGAGATGTGACAGTGATAGCTAGCTGTCTTCCAACATTCACTCATCCTTTCTTCCCTAATAACAGAACCTGAATTCTTAGCTGGGTACACTAAGACTCTCTTTTCCCAGCCTACCTTAAATGTAATCAGGAAACTATGCTTTGGCCACAAAGATACAGGTGATACTTCTGAGAAGGCATTTTTTAAAGGAGAAGGTGTGAGTGCCCCTTTCCTCCCCAACCTCCTCATGCTGCTGGCCTGGAACGCTGACTCAGTTAATGCCACCCCAGCCAATCTCGGGAACCATCAAGTAATGTGAGGTTGAAAATCACAAAATGAGAATGACATACAGAACAGAAAAAAACAGTGTATGAGTTTGTGAAGACACCAGGCCATGAATGAATACTTTCAGAGTTCTTTTGCTTGATAGAATAAACTCTGAGGTGTTTAAGCCTGTAATTTTTAGATTTCAGTTATACTAAAATGCATTTTGCCAAACGATTCTAATAAAATAGACAGAAACTGTGTTGCGATTATAGACTCTTAAGCTTTTAAGCAAAAATTTCAGTACCATGTAATAGCAAAAAGACCAGTACTCCAGGAAAATATAATTCATATTTTGAATGACAATCTAAAATACATAAAACAAAAGCTGACAAAATTACATGGAGAAATTGATAAATCTACACACACAGTGGGAGACTTCCCGACTCCCCCTCCCTACTCTGGGAGATTTTAACCAGATTACATTCATTAATCATTAGATAGAGCAACAAAAATTTGGCACGTATAGGAAAATTTCTGCAAGAAAATTGACAAGCCAGTTACAAAGGAGATGAGATCTCATACATAAAACAAATATGCAATAGTCAAAAAATAAGGATTATACAGAATATCTGAACAACACAAATAAGCTTTTTGTGATGTAGATAGAAATCACACATACACACACACGCACACACAGAGAGAGAGAACGAGAGAGAGAGAAAGAGTATATTCATCATTATATTAGGGGACCATACATGAATGACAATGTGATAGTACACAAAATGTATAAAGAATATAAATTAAAAAACAGGCTGGGTGCGGTGGCACATGCCTGTAATCCCAGTACTTTGGGAGGCCAAGGGAGGAGGATTGCTTGAGTCCACGAGTTTGAGACCAGACTGAGCAACATAGTGAGACCTTGTCTCTACAAAAAATCAAAACAACAACAACAACAAAAAGCATTGCCAACTACAGACAATTTAGTTTAAAAAAAGCCGGGGGGAATGAATCAAGCAATTCTTAAAATAAGTGTACATGACAATAAAATTCTGAAAACCTGTTCAATCACATTAGTAACCAGGGAAATGCTAATTAAATCCAAAATGAGATATCTGCAAACTCCCCAAGACGGCTAAAATTGTAAAGATTGAAAACACCACGTACTGGTAAAGACACAAAGTATTAAACATATCTGCACACTACTAGTAGGAATACAAACTGGCATAACAACTTTGCAAAGCTGTATAACATCATATACTAAAGTTGGAGAGGGGCCAGGTGCAGTGGCTCAGTCCTGTAATCCTAGCACTTTAGGAGGCTGAGGCAGGAGGATTGCTTGAGACCAGGAGTTCAAGACCAGCCTGGGCAACATAGCAAGATGCCATTTCTACAAAAAAAAAAAAAAAAAATTAGCCAGGCATAGTGGCACGCATCTATAGTCCCAGCTACTTGGGAGGCAGGGGTAGCAGGATCACTTAAGCCCTGAAAGTTGAGGCTGTAGTGAGCTGGGATCACACCAATGCACTCCACTCAGCCTGGGTGACAGAGCAAGACCTTGCCTTTGGATAGAAATAACTTCTGAAAGAAATGTTCACAAGAGCATATTTATAATGCATTTTATATTTCTCAATAGTAAAGGCTTAAAAATAAATGAAAATAAAATTATAATGGTACAGAAATACATACAGCATACCATCTTTTATGGAAGGAACATAATACTTTTCCTATTTGTTTTTGGCTATATAATGATACTTTGAATACACACTAAAAAAATTAGTTATCCAGATTGATGACATGGGCTGATAGGAAAAGAAAGAGGGAGATTTTTCACTATATACTTATTTTCTTACTTTTAAATCATATGCATGTATTACCTATTCAAAATACCCATCTGACAAAGGTCTAATATCCAGATTCTACAGGGAACTTAAGCACATTTACAAGAAAAAAACAATCCCATCAAAAAGTGGGCGAAGGATATGAACAGACATTTCTCAAAAGAAGACATTTATGTGGCCAACAATTATATGAAAAAAGCTCAACATCACTGATCATTAGAGAAATGCAAATCAAAACCACAATGAGATACCACCTCATGCCAGTCAGAATGGCAATTATTAAAAAGTCAGGAAACAACAGATGCTGGCGAGGCTGTGGAGAAATAGGAATGCTTTTACACTGTTGGTGGGAATGTAAATTAGTTCAACCATTGTGGAAGACAGTGTGGCAATTCCTCAAGGATCTAGAACCAGAAATACCAGTTGACCCAGCAATCCCATTACTGGGTATATACCCAAAGGAATATAAATCATTCTACTAAAAGACACATGCACACGTATGTTTATTGCAGCACTATTTACAATAGCAAAGACATGGAACCAACCCAAATGCCCATCAATGATAGATTGGATAAAGAAAATGTGGTACATATACAACATGGAATACTATGCAGCCATAAAAAGGAATCAGATCACATGCTTTGCAGGGACCTGGATGAAGCTGGAAACCATCATCCTCAGCAAACTAACACAGGAACAGAAATCCAAACACTGAATGTTCTATTATAAGTGGGAGTTGAATAATGAGAACACACAGACACAGGGCAGGGAACAAGCCACACCAGGGCCTATCGAGGGGTCGGGGGGTAAGGGGAGAGAAAGCATTAGGACAAATAGCTAATGCAAGCAGGCTTAAAACCTAGATAATGGGGGCCGGGCGTGGTGGCTCACACCTGTAATCCCAGCACTTTGGGAGGCCAAGATTGGTGGATCACCTGAGGTCGGGAGTTTGAGACCAGCCTGACCAACATGGAGAAACCCCATCTCTACTAAAAATACAAAATTAGCCAGGCACGGTGGCTCACACCTGTAATCCCATCACTTTGGGAGGCCGAGGCAGGTGGATCACGAGGTCAAAGACCATCCTGGCTAACACGGTGAAACCCCGTCTCCACTAAAAAACACAAAAAATTAGCCAGGCCTGGTGGCGGATGACTGTAGTCCCAGCTACTCGGGAGGCTGAAGCAGGAGATTCACTTGAACCTGGGAGGCGGAGGCTGTGGTGAACCGAGATCGCACCATTGCACTCCAGCCTGGGCAACAAGAGCGAAACTCCATCTCAAAAAACAAAGCAAAACAAAACAAAACAAAACAACAATAACAAAAAAAAACAAGCCTAGATGATGGGTTGATGGGTGCAGCAAACCACCATGGCACGCATATACCTATGTAACAAACCTGCAAGTTCTGCACATGTATACTGGAACTTAAAGTAAAATTTTTTTTTTTTTTTTGAGACGGAGTCTTGCTCTGTGCCCCAGGCTGGAGTGCAGTGGCGCGATCTCGGCTCACTGCAAGCTCCGCCCCCCCGGGTTCACGCCATTCTCCTGCCTCAGCCTCCCAAGTAGCTGGGACTACAGGCGCCCACCACCTCGCCCCGCTAATTTTCTTGTATTTTTAGTAGAGACGGGGTTTCACCGTGTTAGCCAGGATGGTCTCGATCTCCTGACCTCGTGATCCGCCCGTCTCGGCCTCCCAAAGTGCTGGGATTACAGGCTTGAGCCACCGCGCCCGGCCTGTAAAATTTTAAAAAAAGAAAATATCGCACCCATTAATATTAGAAAGATCGTTCAGAACTGAAGAAAAGAGTCCTTGAAATTAATAATACAATACTAATGAGAAACTCAGTAACCTGAAACTTTCCATGATACTGCACAGAGCACTTCTTCTTGGGCTGATTTTAATCCACGTCCTCTTTTTGCAATGAACTATAAGCATGAGTATAATGGCTTTCCTGAGTTGTGTCAGTCCTTCTCGTGAATTATTGAAACTGAGGGTGGTCTTGGAGATTCCTGAGCTTGCAGTTTCTGTCATAAGTGAGGGTAGTCTTAGAGACGCCTAAATAATTGTACTTGGGCTTGTATCTGGGTGTCAATAGGGCTGTATTGCTTCTGGAGGTTCTAAGGGAATATCCATTTCCTTGATTTTTCTAGCTTCTAGAGGTCACCTGTATTCTTTGGCCTTAAAATAACACAAAGTTGTCACTGTTCTGGAGGTCATATGTCCAAAGTAGGTCCTGCTGGGCTGCATTCGTTCTGGAGACTCTACAGGACAATCCATTTCTATGTCTTACCCAGCTTCTTGAGACTCAAGAGATCTAACATTTGAGAAACGTAAGAATTCCTAGTATCATGTGGAAGGGACAGCCCATGCCAGTAGCTGAGTATCAGATAGAGAGTAACTATGAGCAGGTCGACAACTCCAAGAGGAGTTTCTTTAAAGAGCCGAAATGAATAGCATGTAATCTAGAGCCAACGGCCTGGGTCTTATTTTCCTGGCTTCGTCATTCAGGAGCTGTGTGATCTTGGGCAAATTACTTCTCTGTGTAACAGTTTTCCTCCTCTGTAAAATGAGAATAATTATTATTGATAGCTGTCTTTGTTTACCGCTGCTATAAAGGACTACCTGAGCCTGGGTAATTTATAAAGAAAAGAGGTTTATTTGGCTCATGGTTCTGCAGGCTGTGCAAGAAGCATGGCATCAGCATCTGCATCTGGGGAGGGCCTTCAAGCTGCTTCCATTCATGGCAGAAGGGGAAGAGAAGCCGGTGTATGCAGAGATCATATGGCAAGAGAGGAAGAAAGAGAGAGAATGGGAGGTAGCAGGCTCTTCTCAACAACCAACTCTCATGGAACTCATAAGATTGAGAACTCACCACCTCCCCAGAGACAGCATTAATCTATTCATGAGGGATCTGTCCCCATGACCAAAATACTTCCCATTATGCCCTACCTCCTACACTGGGATCAAACTTCTCTTTTATTATTTATTTATTTATTTGAGATGGAGTCTCGCTCTGTTGCCCAGGCTGGAGTGCAATGGCGCGCTCTCGGCTCACTGCAAGCTCCGCCTCCCTGGTTCACCCCATTCTCCTGCCTCAGCCTCCGGAGTAGCTGGGACTACAGGTGCCCACCACCATGCCCGGCTAATTTTTTTTTTTGTATTTTTAGTAGAGACGGGGTTTCACCATGGTAGCCAGGATGGTCTCGATCTCCTGACCTTGTGATCTGTCTGTCTCAGCCTCCCAAAGTGCTGGGATTACAGGCATGAGCCACTGTGCCCAGCCCTCTTTTATTTTTAAAATTTCTTTTTATTTATTTATTTTTGTAAGAGACAGGGTCTCGCCATATTACCTAGGCTGATCTCAAACTCCTGGCCTCAAGTGATCCTCCTATCTTGGCTTCCTGAGTAGCTGGGATTACACACAAGCCACCATCTAGGGATCAAATTTCAGCATGAGATTTGGAGAGGATAAATATCCAAACCACAGTAATAACTCATAGGGTTTGTGACTGAATTAGTTAATAGAGAATGCTTATAGTGCCTAGCATATAGTAAGCACTGTATTAATGTTTATATTACTGTTATTATTTAACATATTGTAATATATTGAGAAGGTATTTATATACATGGGAAGACTAGAGATGAATTAGTGATAGTATAATATATATTGTATATGTATGTATGGAAAACAAAACAAATAATTAAGCCAGAGACTTATAATTTCGGGTAAAACAAAAAGCACTGCATAAAAAGTAAATGGCTCACTTGTGAATATTGTTAAAATCATCATCATAATAAAATGCAGCCTACTGATTTACACCAAATTATGATATACCCATATTAGGCTGGGCGCGGTGGCTCACACCTACAATTCCAGCACTTTGGGAGGCTAAGGTGGGCGGATCGCTTGAGCCCAGGAGTTCAAGACCAGCCTGGGCAACATGGTAAAACCCCATCTCTACTAAATAAATAAATAAATAAAATACCCATATTAGAAGGAGGGTACATGAGAAATGTGTACGTGAGTGTCAAGGGCCTGAGTGTCTGAAAGAAAGCTAATTCCTTATTTCCATTGTGTTATCTGTAGATAACTGCTTAAGACTGAAAGCCTAGAAATACCAATACGAACATGTTATTTAGACATATGAAAGTAAACAGCAAAAGACAGTAAACTGAGTTCAAAGTGATTACCTTTGAGAAGCTGAAATTTGAGGGTGAAGAGAGCAGATGACAACTGTTTTATTCTAAGAAACCACAAAGAACAATTTGACTAAGTAACTATAGGTAAAATGTTCATGACATTGAAAATGAAATACTTATTTTTAAAAGTTCAAATGCAAAGGACAAAGAGGCAGTTATAATTGAACAAAACGTATAAGACTATGCTTAATATATGAAGTCCTCTGTTCAAAATCAATAAACTGGATTCCACTCCTGGAAAGATACAGCAGATGCACTTGTCTCGACTCAGCCTGTTAAGTTCATCTGCAAACCATAGACATTATCCATCAAACTAACATACAGAGACTCTGAAAGGTAAAGAAAAATAGGCACCCTGGCTAAGGGCCTCAGGAACCAGGAAGCTAAACAGTAATGAGCTCTCTGTGTCTTTCGGCCTCATATAGATAGCCCTGACCAGGTGTTCGAAAAACCTGCAATCCAGGAACACCAACAAGTGCATACAAAAAGACCTGGAAAAAAGTGCTCTCTCTAGCTAAAAGACCAGGAAAGGGGCAACAGAGAAAAAAAACTTTTAGACAAAACCTACTCCAAGCAAATACCACAGATACTAAAACAACAAAAAACTGTGGACTTGATTCATCTGTCATCAGCAAAGACTCAGTGGTTAGCCTAGGCTCCTGTATTTGCCTGGATGTCCGGGGATGCCCCTCCACTACAATAGGGTAGTATGAGAAAAAGCCAACTGGGGAGCTGGGACTTGCATCTCTGCACAGTGGTAATGGGTAGCTTTCCTGCCATGCCAGTGGGAGCCACATCAGGGCTGGACTTCCATTCCTACCTGGCAGTAAAGCGACAGTCTTTCCATCACCACAGGTATGGTGTGAGAGGAGGCCAGATGAAAATCCAAGACCTCCATCCCTCTGAGAGGTAACGAGGCCCCATCCAACCTAACAATATCAGAGAAGACAGCATGAAGAGCAGAAACAAGGTACCCTCTCCTGTCAGACAAAGTGATGTCACCAGAGGTCTACTGGGGAGCCTGAACTGCCAACCCCAACTAGCAGTAATGAGATGTCTCTCTCCCCACAGACTGTCAACAGAGTTCAAGTATGGAACCTGCAAATTCACATCCACCTGGCGGTAGTACAGCAAGGTCCCCCGATTCCCACACTGGCCCAGAGGACGCCTGCTAAAAAAGAGGACTCAAATAAGATCTAGAGTCTAAGGTTTCCACCATACATTACAAAATCGTTTGAATAACCAAGAACCAGAAAACCTCAACTTGAATCAGGAAATGACCAATCAACAGATACTAAAACCGAAGTATGCATGTATCAGAATTATTTCATAAGGATTTTAAAGCAGTCCTCAGAAAAATGTTTTAATAAGCATATGAACACACTTGAAACAATAAAAAAATTTCAACAAAGAAATAGAGAAGAGATGAAGAAATCAAATGAAAATTTTAGAACTAAAAAATAACCAATATTAAAAACTCAATAGATGGGCTCAAAAGAATGGAGACAACAGAAGAAATAATCTGAGTACCTGAAAATAAAATAGAAATGATCTAATCTAAAGAATGGAGAGAAAACAGACTGAGAAAAAATGAACAGACCCTCAGAGACATGTGAGACACTAACAAAAAATCTAACATTTGTGTCATTGGAGTTCCAGAAAAAGAAAAAGAAGAGAAAGGAATAGGGGCTGAATGGGGGCTAAACAAGTATTTGAAGAAATAATGAATGAAAATTTCTGAAACTTCCCAAAAGATATACACTTACAGATAGAAGCTGAGCAAATCCCAAAAAGGAAAAAAACAAAGAAATTCATACTAAGAAAGAATTATAGTCAAACTTCTGAAAACTACAGACAAAGAAATAATGCTGAAAGCATTCAGAGAGAAACTACACATTACCCACAGGAGAAAACAATTTGAAAGACAGTGTGTGATACTAAGAACGATGGCTCCCCAAGGATGTTCACATCCTAATTCCCAGCAATTGTGAATATGTGGGGCAAAAGGGAAGTCAGGTTTCAGATCAAATCTAGATGGCTACATCAGCTGCCTTAAAATAGGGAGATTAATTATCTTGGATTATCTGGGTGGGCTGAATATAATCACAAATTTGCTTAAAAGTTAAATCAGGAGGGCCAGGCAAGGTGGCTCACACCTGTAATTCCAATACTTTGGGAGGCCGAGGCGGGCAGATCACCTGAGGTCGGGAGTTTGAGACTAGCCTGACCAACATAGAGAAATTCTGTCTCTACTAAAACATACAAAATTAGCAGGGCGTGGTGGCATATGCCTGTAATCCCAGCTACTTGGAAGGCTGAGGCAGGAGAATCACTCGAACCCAGAAGGCAGAGGTTGTGGTGAGCCAAGAGCGCACCACTGCACTCCAGCCTGGGCAACAAGAGCAAATCTCCGCCTTAAAAAAAAAAAAAAAGTTAAAGCAGAGGCAATAAAAGAGAGTCAGAGAAAGATGTGACTACAAAAGAGTGGTCAGAGAGATACAACGTTGATGGCTTTGAAGTTGGAGGAAAGGGCCACAAACTGAAATGTGTGCACCCACTAGAAGCTAGAACAGCCATGGAAAATAGAAACAGATTCTTTCTTACAGCCTGTAGAAAGGAATACTGCCCTTTTGACACCTTGATTTTAGTTCAGTAAGACCCATGTCAGCCTTCTAAAATATAGAACTGTATGTTAAAAAAAAAAAAGTGTTATTTTAAGCAACTACATTTTTGATAATTTATTTCAGCAGCAATAGAAAATGAACATGCAGTTTTAACTAATATCTCATCAGAAACTCTGGAGTCAGAAGGAAGTAGCACATTTTTCAAGTGCTTAAAAAAAAAAAACTATCAACTTAGAATTTTGGATCAGGCAAAAATATCCTTCAGGAGAATGTGGAAATCAAGACATTCTCAGTCCTCCAAAAATTTATATGTTTAGGCTCTAACTCCTAATTGGACTGTATTTGGAGATAAGGCTTTTAAGAGGTAATTACGGTTAAACGAGGTAGGGGTCCTAATCTGATAAGACAGGTGGCCTTATAGAGATTCTCTCTCCATAGGCAGGCAGGCAGGCGGTCACTAGGGAATGGCCTGTGAGCACATAGTGAGAATCTGGTTTTCGTTTACAAGCCAGGAAAAGAGCCCTCAGCAGAACCTGACCATGCTCGCACCAAGATCTTTGAGTTCCAGCCTCCCTGTGAGAAAGTAAATTTTTGTTGTTTAGTCCACCCAGTCTATGGTACTTTGTTATGGCAGCCTGAGCTGACTAAGACAACTACCAACAACTCTGCACACATAAATTTGACAACTTAGATGAAAGGGTACAGTTCCTGAAAACACACAAACTACCACAACCCTCTCAATATTAAGTAGACAATATGAATAGCTCCGTAACTCTTAAAGAAACTGAGTTTGTAATCTTAAAACTTCCAAAAAAGAAATCTCTAGACCCAGACAGTTTCTCTGGAGAATTCTACCAAATATTTGAAGAATTATAATTAACATCAATTCTACACAGTTTTTTCCAGAAAAAAACTGAGAAGAGAAGGGAATACTTCCCAGTTTATTGTGTGAGGCTATGATTTCCCTGACACAAAAACTGGACAAAGTATAGAAAAATAAAACACAAACTATACACCATCTCTGGCAGAATAATCATTATAAAGGAACACATTCCAACTGATTTTATGAGGCCAGGGTTATCCCGATACCTAAACCAGAAATAGTACCAAGAGAAAAAAAAGAAAGAGAGAGAGAGAGAAAGAAAAAAAAAGTGATACCCTTCATAAATATGATACAAAAACCCTTAACAAAATATTAGCAAATACAAATAATTTAAAAAGTATATACCACAACCAAGTGGAGTTTATTCCATGGATGCAAGGCAGGTTCAATATTAAAAAATCAATCAGTGTAATCTACCGTACCAACAGATTCAACAAGTAAAATCACATTATCACGTCAACTGGTACAGAAACAGCATAAAACAAAATTCAACTTCCATTCATGATAAAACCTCAAGTTTGTTTCAGAAGATGGTCCTGGGACAAGGAGCATTGATGTTCTGTGGAAATTTGTGAGAAATAAAAATTCTCATATCCCATCCCATAGCTACTAAATCAGAATCTGAATTCAAATGCAAATGCAAGTAAAGTGTCAGAAGCACTGTTCTATAAGACAGCAACAGAACAACTGTGGCTACTTTTTGTATTTTTAGTGGAGACGGGGTTTCACCATGTTGGCCACGTTTGTCTGGAACTTCTGACCTCAGGTGATCCACCCACCTCGACCTCCCAAAGTGCTGGAATTACAGGTGTGAGCCGCTGCACCTGGCCTGTTAGTGCACTTTCAGTAGGGTTGCTGTTGAAGACTGTTCTGTCATTAACTATCTGAAGATCTATCAAAAAATTTCTCAAACACCAAGAACCATGAAATCTTTACCACAGATGAAATAAATTACTTGTTAATTTTATTAATATAAACCATGTATCCAATTTCCATTATTGCTATGTCTTTCAGGAAGATCAGAGACAATTTAACAGTTCAAAGTTCATAACTGTGTAAGACCATATATTCTAAACTTGACTCGGGGTTGACAGTCTCATCTTCATTTTCTCTGATCTTAGTTTTTATTTATCTAGTCTTGTCATCTTACTATAGGGATTGTTAGATGTCTCCTAAAATCCACTAAAAGTAAAAGAAAGCAACAAATAAACAGATGAACAAATAAGAACTCACCAGGGATTTGGTCATTTTTGGCTCTTCGGACAAAGGGGCAGAGATCTGAGAAAACAGATGGGTAGAGGTAGAGATGAGAGAAGGAAGTGTGCCAATGTCACACATGGACACATACATCATTTACTGCCCATGTGCCTTACTCAAAAATTTATTTCTGGAGCTACAACATTAAAATATCATCCCATCCCATACTGTACAAAGATTTAAGTGCAAAAGTTTTACCATAACATGGTTAATAAAAAAGAAAGATTAGAAACATTTAGATATCCAATAATTGTGGAGTGCTTAAATACTTTATAAAATATCCAAAGGACATACTGTTCTATTACATCATTATACTATCTGATTTCACAGGCCCTTCAAGTTATCATCAACCCTGGTACCTAACTCCTCACTACCACTCTTCAATCTGCTCTAAGTGCCAATTGGTGCCCAGAGACTACTCCCAGAAGCCATTACTGAAACCTCAGATTCACTGATTCCCATGCCTTACTGCCCATGAGCCCTGCATCACTCATCCTACACTTGCTGATCACAGAGTCTTCAATTCCTCTACCTTAATTGTTCTGGCTCTTTACCAATCAATCCCACGTCCCCATGACTGACCTCTATGCCTGTATGACTACCCACCGCACATCTCCATCAGTCATCCAAAGAGTGCCAATTCCAGGCATACCTGTACCTGCACTGGGGCCTTAGCACACGAACACATCTCCCTCCGCTGACACAGCTAGGCTATAAACTCCTCCACATACACAAATAGGAACTCAATGTACAAATCTGGCGCAATTCTTGAATGTATAGAATAAATTTACAAATAGAAAACACTTCTAAATCTAATTGTGAAAAGATTATTTACAGAGAAAGAGTTAAGGAAATAAGAAAACTCTTTATCTGCAGTAGTGAAAGCTAAATGATGTCGGAAATAGCATCTAAAAGGCCTCTCCTCTGTCAGGGCCAGAGAGACATTTTCAGAAATAAAAGCATTTGCAGAGTATCTCTATCTTTGAGAGAAATACTGAAAGAAGTAGTCCAAATAAATGTAAATTGAATCACACATCAAGAAATGTTGAATAGGAAATATTGTTCAGCAATAATTATTGCAAAAGATATATAATTATTAAAAAGGACAATGTGACAATGTGATAAAGAGGCCACTAAAGAGAAAATTAATAATACCCTACGATAAAACATTCCTAATAATCTCAGGAAAAAATGGAAAAAATGGGGTGCAGAATGGAAACAATGAGCAGAAATTCAATCAATCCAATGAAAATATTATATAAAGAAAAGGCAGAAAATAAAACGGTTAAATAGTAAACATCAAATGGAAGGCATAAAATCAGATAAATCATTATTACACTAAACTGAGAGGTAAAATTCTATCAACAGAGACTACAAGTTGGATTTGAAAAAAACAAAAGATATCTATTGTAAACAAATAGGTAATCTGACACAGAGACAAATATGGATATAAAATAAAGCTCGGGCAAAGACACATCATCCAAATGCAATAAAAGTAAAAACAGGTGTGGCAATGTAAGTATCAAAGTGGAATTCGATGTTAAAAAGTGTTTTTCTTTTTTCTTTTTGGTTGAAAAAGGGGATCCTATAATACCATTTAATACATGAAAAAGGATAAAAAATGCATTAACCATTAGGTGTACGTATGCCCGTCCCTCAGACACACAAATAAAATTAGCAAAAAAGCACATACAACTGCAAAGTGAACTATTAAAGTAAGAGATTTTTATTGTATCTGTTCCAGAATATTAAACAAGTAGATCAAAATTAGGAAAGATAAAGATTTGAAAAATACCAACAGGCAAGACTTAATTAAAGAGAATTTTGGCCCATACAACAAAATATAATTTTTCTCTTATATCTGTTGAACAAAATTCATTGAGTAACTTGGCTTCAAGGAAAATCTTGATAAACTGTTAAAAGTTGAGACTTGATACTCTGCATTTTCTGACAATAGAATAAAATAAAAAACAGCTAAAACATACTTTAATAATTTGGGAATGAAGAAACTCCCCTAAATAACTAAGGATCAAAGGGAAACATCAAGATGAATTTATACATTTTATAGATAAAGATGTAGTTAAAGAAACTTTACTACCCTAAATGTATCCAGCATAAAACTTAAGAAAATAAGGGAAAGAATAACAAATTACATCAAAAAGTGGGAAAAAGAGAAAGTACGTAAAAAGAAAAAGAGAAAAAATTTAATATTAAAAGAGTAGGGAGTAGTTTATTGGACATTTCAAAATGTCCAGTAAAACAGATAGACCTTTCAGACACTTGATTCTTTTTAAAAAGGGAGAGAAAGAATGAATGATATATAAATACAATAACCGTAATGGTAAAGGAGCTACTAGTCTTGGATATGAAACAGAACAAAATGGAAATGGAAATATGCAATTCTATGTAACATATGCTTTAAATCTTTAGCAAAATACATCATGATAATGAAACAGAAACGAAAATGTAAACAGATCGGTACGTATAAAAGAGAGGAAACTAAGATGTGCATCATTCACTCCTCAGATCCCTCCTTAGTCCCCACAGTCATCCTCCCCCACAACCGCACAGTCCGCCCTCACTCCGCCCTCAGATCCACCACCAGAGACCCCCAGTCCGCCCTCACTCCGCCCTCAGATCCACCACCAGAGACCCCCCAGTGCCCTCTCACTCCTCCCTCAGATCCACCATCAGAGATCGCTCCGACTTCCACTATTCCATCCATTGACCGTCCGTCCCCATCACTGACCGGAGGGCTCACGACAGACATCAGAGATTCTTCTTGCTCAGTCCACAGATGCTGCCATCCCTCTATTCACCTGCCCCTCACCCACGTTCTCTCAGGACAGTGGTCATTTGCTTCGGGCGGTGACTATAGTCGCAAGAACCAGAACAGGACCCACTTCCTTTTTCTCAATGCCTCCCTACTTCTTACAGCGCTGCCTGGGTGTGCGCATGCTCAGCAGTCTTCGTGGCCGAAGGTTGCCAGTAGTCAACATGGCGCTTTGCCAAACACGCTCCCGTTTCAGTGGCTTAGGCGGGGCGCCAGTATGGCGGCGCCCATGTAGACACTCTGGCCTGTGTGCGGCCATGTTGAGGTGATGTAGCGATTGAGGGGCTGAGGGTTGTCCAGAGAGAAGGCAGCAAGCAGAGGTGTGTCCCATCATACTAAGCCAGGACACAATCAAAGCCTGTCACTTCAGGTTACAATCTTTCTCCAGTGCTTCTGTGGACACAACACTGTTAACCAACAGGAACTAATCAGCATTTACGTAATACCGCAAACGCAGCGGAATACACATTTTTTTTTCATGTCCATGGGACACTTAGCAAGATATGAGGTAACCTGGGCCATAAAACAAATCTCAGCAAATTTAAAACAACTGAAATCATACAGAGTTTGTTCTCTGAACACAATAGAATTAAACTAGAAATCAGTAACACGAAGATAAAAGGAAAATCTCCAAACACGTGAAAACACATGCTAAATAATCCATTGTTCAAAGAGAAAGTCTCAGATTTTTAAAATACATTGAAATGAATGAAAGTGAAACACAACATATCAAAATTTGTGGGATGTGGCCAAATCAGTGGTGAGAGAGAAATTTATACCACTAAGGGCTTACATTAGAAAAGAAAAAAATTTTGAAGTAATAACCAAGTAATAACCAAGCTCCCCACTTCTAGAAAAAGAAGAGCAAAATAAACCAAAAGCAAGTGAAAAATAGTAAATAATAAGGATAAGAAGATAATAAAATGTAAAAAGAAAAATAGAGAAAAACCAATTAAACAAAAGCTGGTTCTATAAATGTCAATAAAATTGACAAGCCTACAGAGGAGACACAAAACATCAATATCAAGAATGAAACAGGAGATACCACTGTAGACCATGACAAAATCAAAAGAATAAAGAGAATACTACAAACAACTCTACAAATATAAATTTCACAATACAGATGAAATGCATTAATTCTTGAAAAAGCACAAATTCTCTCTTACAAAATGAAATAGTTATGTTGAATAGCCCTAGAATTGAAGTCATAATTTGAAACATCTGAAAAAGAAATCATCAGGCCTGGATAGATAGATCAGAGAATTCTAACAAACATTTAAAGGTTAACACGAATTATATCCAGTCTCTTCCAGAATAAAGGATAGAAAGAAGCCAATAGAAAGATATTCCAACTCATGAGGCCAGTGTTACTCTGGTATCAGAGCTAAAGACAGAAGAAGAATGGAAATCAGTATTCTTCATGAATCTAGATGGAAAAAATTCTCAACCAAATAATAGCAAAAATAATTCAACAATATATAAAAATAATTACAAACCACGAACAAGTGATGTTTATTCCAGGAATAAAAAGCTGTCTTGGTATTCAAAAATCAATTCGTGTAACCCGCCACATTAGCAAGCTAAAGATAAGCATATTACGTGATTATATCAATGCAGGAAAAGCATTTGAAAAAAATTCAACACCCATTTATAATGAAAAAAAAACTTTCAGGAATTAGGAACAGAGTTAAACTTTCTAACTTTTAAGTTAGAAAAAAATCTACAGCTAACATAAAACTAAAAGATGAAAGAGACTGAATGCTTTCCCATTCAGTTTGGGAAGAAGGAAAATAGGTCTGTGCTCATCATTTTTATTCTACGTAGCTCTGGAAGACCCACCCAGCTCACAAAAATTCTCTCCATAACCAGACTCTAGCCAGGCTCCTTTGAACTCTCTTGTCAACTAAACCCTGGCTTTTGGGCTTTTGTGTTGTCTGTGCATTGCCCAATATTAGTAAGAATCCTAGCAATTTAGTCAGAATCCTCCATCTTCATATCTAATAACAAATTAGATATCATAATCACCATTGATATCTAATTTGTTTTCTTATTGTCTACCATCCCCAGGTGATATCTGATCACTCTGGCATGGTTTCAGCAAGAATCCTGTGAGGTCAGTTTAGCCAGATTCCCTCCTATTAGTAATTTTCCATACACTACCAACCCTCCACCCTACTCTGTGGCTGTAAAATCTCTACTTTCCCCTATATTCAGAGGGAAACCTGAATATATGGAAACTGGAGATTACTGCAAAACCCTATTGCAGTAATCTCTATATCTATTGTAATAATCCCTCTTAATAAAGTCTGTCTTACTATTTTTTAACAGGTGTCACAAATAGTTTTTTCTATAATACAGCTCAACAAAACAAGTCCAAAATAGAAGAATAAAATGGGAGGAATTATTCTACCCAATTTTTTAACTTTTTACGTAGTTACAGAAATCAAGACAGTGTGGTATTAGCAGGGGGATAGACAGTTCAATAAAACAGAATTGAGAACTCAGAAATAGATCCATACAACTACAACCAACTGACTTTTGAAAAAGGTGCTATATCAATTCAGTAGTAGAGTGGTTCTGGAGCAGTTAGATATCATAGACAAAACAACGAACCTCAATCTAACCTCATGTCTTTATTTAAAAAAAGGATCGGCCGGGCACAGTGGCTCACGCCTGTAATCCCAGCACTTTGGGAGGCCAAGGAGGGTGGATCACGAGGTCAGGAGATCGAGACCATCCTGGCCAACACGGTGAAACCCTGTCTCTACTAAAAACAAAAAAAAATTAGCCGGGCATGGTGGCGGGAGCCTGTGTTCCCAGCTACTCGGGAGAATGGCGTGAACCCTGGAGGCGGAGCTTGCAGTAAGCTGAGATGGCACCACTGCACTCCAGCCAGGGCCACAGAGTGAGACTCTGTCTCAAAAAAAAAAAAAAAAAAAAAAGGATCATAGATCTCAATATAAAAATATGAAATTTAATGAGAAATTCTTCAGGATGTAGGACTTGATGAATAATTATTAGACATGACACCAAAAAAAAACCCACACACACACACAAAGAATTTATTATTTGGATGTTATCAAAATTTAAAACTTTTGGCCTGCAGAAGAGCCTGTTAATAAAAAGACAAGGTAAAAACTAGGAGAAAACTGCAAATCACACTTGATAAACCATATCTGACAAGGAGCTCATATCTAGAATATTCTTGAAGTTTTCAAAAGTCAACAACAACAACAACAAGAAAAAACAATCCAATTAGAAAATGGGCTAAAGGCATGAACAGATATTTCACTGAACAGGATATATTGATGGAAAATGAGAAAATAAAATAACTTTTATCAGAGGAATGCCAGTCCTTTTAAATTATCAAGCCCAGAGAGACATTAAAGTGAGACAGCAGGCCGGGCGCGGTGGCTCACGCCTGTAATCCCAGCACTTTGGGAGGCAGACGTGGGTGGATCACGAGGTCAGGAGATCGAGACCACGGTGAAACCCCGTCTCTACCAAAATACAAAAAATTAACCGGGCGCGGTGGCAGGCGCCTGTAGTCCCAGCTACTCCGGAGGCTGAGGCAGGAGAATGGCGTGAACCCTGGAGGTGGAGCTTGCAGTGAGCCGAGATCGCTTCACTGCACTCCAGCCTGGGCTTCAGAGGGAGACTCCATCTCTAAATAAATAAATAAATAAATAAATAAATAAATGAATAAATAAATGAGACAGCAGTCATTTTGAGCTATGCATTCATCTCTCGAAACTGCTTGCTATTGCCACAAGTAGCTATAAATTAACCTAATAAGGCCATACTGGATATGGTAACCCACATCCTAGAGCTTAACAATGTATAGCCAATCACTAATTAATGTTATTTCTGTAATCAGTGAGAATTCTTGACAAATCGCTTTGTATCAGCCCACTCCTTGTCTCCCTTTTTTGCTTTTAGTAAAGGCCATATAGAGTTCATATTCAGGGTTTCTTGGATCTGAGTCTTTTGGGCAGCTGTCCTCACTTTCCTTTGTTGTTATTGTTGTCGTTGTTTTTGGAGAGACGGGATCTTGCTCTGTGGCTCAGGCTGGAAGACTAGAGTGCAGTGGTGCAATCAAAGCTCACTGTAACCTTAAACTCCTGAGCTCAAATGATCCTCTCACCTCGGTTTACCAATTAGCTAGGACTACAGCATGCACTACCATGCCTGGCTAATTATTTTTGGTTTTTTTGTAGCGATGGAGGTCTTTCTATGTTGCCCAAGCTGGTCTTGAATTCCTGGCCTCAAGCAATCCTCCTGCCTTGGCCTCCCAAAGTGCTGGGATTACAGGTGTGAGCCACAGTGCTCAGCCCAGCCTCTTACTTTTAGTCAACAGAAATAAGCACATTAAAAGATCTGGTTCCACTCCCAAATGTAAAGAGCCTGGATTCTCCCACGCTTACGTGAGTTTTACCTCCAGGAGCCCCACCAGGTGCTCATTGTGAACAGAAAATAAATTCCTTCGTGCACCTGGCAGGGAGAGAGGGAAAGCAACTATTTGAAATACAACTAGAACACAGGGCTCTGTTTAAGAAAGACCTGTCCTCAAAAGGTAATACTTTACCAGAGCCTTAACAGACTTAGGGGAAGGGCAATTACACAACTCAGCCCACACTAGACTTCCTGTCTCACATAAAGGGTTAAAAAAAGGGCTAAGAAATTCTTCTGAAGGTCAGAGCCCAGGGACTCAGGCCCACTAGAAAATGGATATGTAATCATAAAATTACACACTGCTTTCCCTCTACAATGCCTTACCACCACATCAGCAGGGTTCCAGTATAATAACTGTAAATTATAACCGAGAGAGCAGCGATTGTTCATTTAAGAGGCACCTTAAAACAACAATATCAAAATATTCCTACCATTCAGTAGTCTGTTTAATGGGTATGAGGAGATCTCAAGCACAATTTGGACTCAACTATTACATCCTTAAAATATTATTTAGCTAAGGCTAATGTAAAATATGAGAAACTATCTCCCTAAACAACATCTATAGACAATATTCAGAATTAGCTCCCAGTGTTGACAGTTTTAGTGACCCTTGGACATTTTTCTTGACGGCCTAAAGCAAGAAGTTTTTCACATGGTATGTAAACAAAAAATTGACCCATTATCCATTGTATGAACTTCAACATTTTGCCAAACATTTTAAAGAGACTCGACATAACAAAAACAAACAAACAAAAAACCCTCATAAGAAAATGTTTATCCTCTTTGTCTAAAAGAGAGATCATTTTGGTTAACATGCGAGGCACCCTCCACTTCATCTCCCTATTTGGGGCATTAATAATTCTGGCTTTCTTACTGAAGTAAAATATACGTAACAAAACTTACTATTTTGGCCATTTTAAAGTGTACAGTTCAATGGTGTTAAGTCTAATACATTAACATTGTTATGAAACCATCTCCACCATCTGCATCCCATACATTTTTTTCTTCAGCTTCCCAGTGGAATTTTCTCATGTTCCCAACTGAATCTATATCTATTAAGCAATAATTCCCCATTCCTTGTATGCCGAAAGCTGGCAACCAACATTATGCTTTGTCTCTACAATTTGACTACTCTAGGTACCTCATATAAGTAGAATTACATGGTATTTCTCTTTCTGTATCTGGCTTATTTCATTCGGCACAACTTCTTCAAGATTCGTTGATATCGTAGCATGTATCAGAACTTTATTCCTCTCTAAGGCTGAGTAATGTTCCCTAGTATTTATATACCCCCTTTTGTTAATCCATTCGCCGTTGATGGACGTTTGGGTTATTTCTACCTTCCAAGGCCAGAAATGCTATAAACATTGATGCTGCCGGGCGCTGTGGCTCGCCTGTAATCCCAGCACTTTGGGAGGCCGGTGGTGACGGCTGATCACGAGGTCGGAGATCAATCGTCTCCTGGCTAACACGGTGAAACCCCCGCCTTACTAAAATACAAAAACTAGCTGGGCGAGGTGGCGGGTCAACCCAGCTACCGGGAGGCTGAGGCAGGAGAATGGCTGAACCCGGAGGCGGAGCTTGCAGTGAGCTGAGATCCCGCCACTGCACTCCAGCCTGGGCGGCAAACAGACTCCGCCTCAAAAAAAAAAAACATTGATGCGCTAGTAATAGTTTGAGTCCCTGCTTTCAATTCTTTGGCAGTATATACCTATCTAGAAGTGGAATTGCTGGATCATATGGTAATTTGATTTTTAAATTTTTGAGGAACTGCCAAATAGTTTTTCACACTAGCTTCACTATTTTACATTCCTACCAGCAATGCACAAGTGTTCCAATTTCTCCACATCCTCATTAACACTTGTTGCTTTTTTTTGATAATATACATTATAATGGATGTGAAATGGTATCTTATTGTGGTTTTGAATTAAATTTCCCTAATGATTAGTGATGTGGAGCATCTTGTGCATTTATGTATGTTCTTTGAAGAAATAGCTATTCAAATCTTTTGCCCATTTTTGAATCATCTTGTTTGTATCTTTTGTTGTCAAGTATTGGCAGTTCTTTATATAATCTCGATATTAATCTTGTATCAGTATGTATGATCTGCAAATATTTTCTTGCAATCCATGAGTTGCCTTTTCAATCTATTGATAGTGTCCTTTGATGCACAAAATATTTTTATTTTGATAAAATCTATTATTCTTTTATTGCCTGTGCTTTTGGTGTCTTTGATCCAAGAAATCATTGCCAAACCCAAATCACAAAACTTTTCCTTTATTCTTTCTTCTAAGACCTTTATAGTTTTAAGTCTTATGTTTAGGCCTTTGATTCAGTTTGAGTTAGTTTATGTATATAGTATAAATAAGGGTCCAATATCACCAATATCACTCTTTACATGTGGATACACCGTACCCACCTTTCCCAACACCATTTGTTGAAAAGATTGACCTTTCACGTGGTCTTGGCACCCTGGTTGAAAATCATTTGAACGTATGTACAAGGGTTTATTTGTGGGCTCTTTGTTCTGTTCTTTTGATTTATATGTCTGATATCTGTCTTCCTTTTTTTTTTTTTTGAGACAGAGTCTCACTCTGTCACCCAGGCTGGAATGCAGTGGCACGATCTTGGCTCACTGCAACCTCCACTTCCTGGGTTCAAGTGATTCTTCTGCCTCAGCCTCCCAAGTAGCTGAGACTAGAGGCACGTGTCACCATGCCCAGATAATTTTTATATTTTTAGTAGAGACGGGGTTTCACCATGCTGACCAGGCTGGTCTCAAACTCCCAACCTCAAGTGATCTGCCTGCCTTGGCCTCCCAAAGTGCTGGGATTACATATATATCTGTCTTTACGCCACACTGTGTACCATGCTGTTTTGATTGCTATAACCTTAAAGTAAGTTTTGAAATCGGGAAGCATGAGTCCAACTTTATTCTTCTTATTCCAGATTGTTCAGGCCACTTGGACTTCTTTAAGACTCCTTATAAATGTTAGGATACATTTTTTGATTTCTGCAAAAAACATCATTAGAATTTAAATAGGGATTGCATTGAACCTGCAAATTGCTTTGGAAAGTATTGCCACTTAACAATATTAAATGTTGTAATCCAGCAGGCCACAGTGGCTCACGCCTGTAATCCCAGCACTTTGGGAGGCCAAGGCGGGTAGATCATGAGATCAAGAGATCGAGACCATCCTGGCCAACATGGGGAAAACCTGTCTCTACTAAAAATACAAAAATCAGCTGGGCATGGTGGTACGTGCCTGTAGTCCCAGCTACTCAGGAGGCTGATGGAAGAGAATCGCTTGAACCCCGGAGGAGCCGAGATCATGGCACTGCAATCCAGCCTGGGCGACAGAGGGAGACTCTGTCTCAAAAAAAAAAAAAAAAAAAAGGAAAACTGCATGTCCTGCACATGTACCCCAGAACTTAAAATAAATATGTAAGTACATAAATAAAATTTAAAAAAATTTTAAAAAATCTTAATTGTATGTGGGTAGGTCTTTGATTTAAAGTGAGATAGAAGGGTGGGTGCAGTGGCTCACGCCTGTAATCCCAGCACTTTGGGAGGCCTAGGCGGGCGGATCACGAGGTCAGGAGATCGAGACCATCCGGGTTAACACGGTGAAACTCCGTCTCTACTAAAAGTACAAAAAGAAATTAGCCGGACGTGGTGGCGGGCACCTGTAGTCCCAGCTACTCAGGAGACTGAGGCAGGAGAATGGCTTGAACCCAGGAGGTGGAGCTTGCAGTGAGCCAAGATGATGCCACTGCAATCCAGCCTGGGCGACAGAGCGAGACTCCATCTCAAAAAAGAAAAAAAAAAAAAGTGAGATAGAAATAATTTTTTAAAACTTACTTTTCAAAATTTGCAAAACTGCATAAGTGTAAAAGAAATTTACATTTTGTCCCTGGATTGATATAAGACAAAAAACATTGTGTGGGAAAGCTGGGGTTGAGGACGAACGAGATTCTGAGAATAAAATTCCCTGGTACATAGCCAAAATTTCAGAGTGAACTTCAGATTTTCAAGGGTCATAAAATAGGTAACCTGAAGCCACCGCCTCCAACAGAAAAAAGGAACCAGATAATATCTGTGTTCCAGGGAGAAAGCATAGAAAATTGGCCGAGTTCTATCACTGACAAAACTTAGTGGGAAGGAGGGATCTGGAAGGTGGGAGGGTGGCGGGATCCCCGGCTTGGAGGGTGGGGAAGGGCTGTGCTTCAGCCTCCCCGTCCCGCTGCCCCTCCCCCTCCCGCTGCCCCTCCCCCTCCCGCTGCCCCTCCCCCTCCCGCTGCCCCTCCCCAACAAAGGAGCCTTTGTGATGTGAAGGCCCCAGCTCTGTGACGCAGGCCTGGGCCCCAGTCCCTAGTCTCCACGGGGATGCCCAGAGCTCAGTTGCTTGAAAGCAACGCGCCTATTCACATGGAGAATCTCCCCTTTCCTCTGAAATTACTTAGTGCCTCGTCGCTAAACGCCCCCAGCTCCACACCATGGGTGTTGGATATCTTCCTCACCTTGGTGTTTGCCCTGGGGTTCTTCTTCCTATTATTCCCCTACTTCTCTTACCTCCGTTGTGACGACCCACCCTCACCATCGCCTGGGAAGGTGAGGAGCCCTCAGTCCGGACCCACAGAGTTTGATTCTTTCCTTTCTTTTTCTTATTAGTTCCACTTTTCCAAATCCAGTGGAGAGACTTCTGCGACGGGAAGTCTCAGGAGAGACGAGAACATCATCCTTCCAGGGAGAGGCAGGGCAGCCAGGGTTGGTAGGGGTGGATCGTGTACTGGGATTTCCGTCCCAAGCTCTCAGTCCGCCTGTGGGGGAGCGCAGGAGGCGTCAAGACAAAATCAAACCCGTGGACTCAGCGCCAGGAACGGTCATGAGATGGGGGAGGTCTCTGTCCGAGGCCAGACCCTGAGCCCTGGCTCATCAGCCCCTTCCTGGGGCAGGTAGCTCGGGGCCCACTCTCCTCTGTATGGGGTGATCTGGGGGCTGTGCTGAGCCCCCGAGGGCCTCCCACCGGGGCCTGGCGTCTCCTCTGGTCTCCCGGGAAGCAGAATCCTATCTGACAGCTCAGCGGTGCCTGCGGGCCTGAGCCTGGGTGTTCCTCGAGCAGAGGAACCGGGACTGACAGCGCCCGTGGTGGACCTCATATTGAAAATCCGTGTGTGTGTGTGTGTGTGTATGATTTTTATGTTATTTTATTTTTGAGACGGAGTCTCGCTCTGTCGCGCAGGCTGCAGTGAAATGGAGGGATACCGGCTCACTGCAACCTCTGCTTCCCGAGTTCAAGCTATTCTCCTGTCTTAGCCTCCCGAGTAGCTGGGATTACAGGCACCCACCACCACGCCCGGCTAATTTTTGTATTTTTAGTAGAGACGGGGTTTCACCATGGCCAGGCTGGTCTCAAACTCCTGACCTCAGGTGATCCACCTGCCCTGGCCTCCCAAAGTGCTCGGATTACAGGCGTGAGCCACCGCGCCCGGCCCCCTCTTCCTGTTTTTCTAAGAAGAAAAGCAGTTTGTCATCCATTTAAACATGAGTGGGAGGAAGCACACAGAGCTCCCTGAGCCAGAGCGCCACGCGGTTCATGAGTGCAGCGTGCCGCGGCCGGGCTGGGGGCGGAGATTGAGGGCCGGTCCTAGCTCCTCCCCCTTTCTTGTCTCCCAGTGTCATCTTGTCTCCCCGCGTCATCTTGTCTCCCCGCGTCATCTTGTCTCCCAGTGTCCAGTAGGGCGGAGAGGGAGGCCCAGAGGCAGGATGAAAAACCACAGTCTGAGAGGTAAGGCTCTGCCAGGGCACACTAGAGTTAATTTGATCTCGTCTGCCCCGGAGGGAACTGACTCTGAAGAAGTCGGTTGAAGAAGCCCGAGGCGGGGGCTCATAGGAAGGAAATCAGAACCCCGGGTCCTTCTCAGATTCCCAGCCGGAATGAAGCCTTGGTGGGCCAGGGACTAGGCCTTACCCAGCAGGGGGCAGTGTGTGTGTAGTGGGGAGAACAAGGCCTGCCTGGATGGGAGCGGGGTGAGGGGGCCTCCTGGCCCCTGGGAACAGCTGTTCAACTCTGCTAAGGCTGATTCCTCTTTGAGACCACCCCAGTCCTTTCTCCCCACAGGGCAGTTGTGAGGACTGTGGGGGTGGGGGGGTCCGTGTGTGGAAGCCCTTTGTGAATGACAAAGCCCTGCCCGCCATGCCTTGCTATTACCCTCGGGGCCATGTGGCTCTGGACACAGATGTGCGGGTTCCAGGGTCTAATTCCCCATGGTCTTCCCTAAAGAAACATGCACTCATCCTCCTGTGAGATCCCAGGCCCCTCCTGCACTGCCCTCACCCAGTCTCCTGATTTCCAGCTTGTAGAGCGTCCCGGAGAGGCCTGGAGGAGACCTGGGACCTGTTTTCACAACTGCAGAGGTGAGGCACTTCCCGTTCCCTGCATCCTTCCTACCAGGGCTAGGATGTGACCCCAGGGCCGTAGGCAGCCTGGAGCTGACCTGGGATGGGGAGACCAGGGGGACAGAGGATGGGAATAAAACCTTGGGGCAAGGGGTAGCAGGAGAATTGGGCAGTCAGGATGTGGGGTGGTGGAGGGGCTGTGACCCGAGCTCCCACTCTGCCCCTGGCCCTACCTGGTCCTGGCTGCAGCTTGTGCCTCCTGTCTCCTGCAGCCTCCTGGGGCCACACCCTGACAAAGGTGACTTTGGTCAGCTCTCCGGTCCAGACCCCCCAGGTGAGGTGGGCAAAAGAGCACCTGATGGAGCCTCCCGGTCCTCTCATGAGTCTATGGAAGATGCTGCTCCCATGCTTTCCCCGTTAGCTTCCCCGGATCCTCGAACCAAGCATCCTCAGGATCTGGCCTCCACCCCATCACCAGGCCCAATGACCACCTCAGTCTCCTCCCTAAGTGCCTCCCAGGCACCAGAACCTTCCCTTCCCCCAGAAAGCCCCTCACCCGAGCCACCTGCACTTTTCCCTCACCCACCACACACCTCTGATCGTCCGTCTCCTCTGAAAGCTTTCCCTGTTCCTCCCCTGCGGGACTCCACTCTGATAATTCCATCTCACTGTGACTCAGTGGCACTTCCACTGGGCGCCGTCCCTCAAAGCTTGTCTCCGTGTAAGGATTTGACGGCTTCTGTCCCAGCCATCTCAGGCCTTGGCGGCTCAAACAGTCAAGTTTCTGCCTTCTCCTGGTGGCAGGAGACTACCAGAACCTGGTGCGTCTTCAACTCGTCAGTCCAGCAAGATCATCTTTCCCGCCACCCACCAGAGACCTGTCAGATGGAAGCTGGTAGCCCGTTTTTACTCAACTCTGATGGCCAGAATGTCATGGGTATACAAGTCATAGAAAGAGCCAAAGTCAACATTTCGGAGGAAAAAGAAAACGATGGATCATTTCCAAAACAAATGAGCCCAGAAAAGCACTTGAATTCTTTGGGGAATTTGGTTAAATCATTGGATGCTGAGCAGGACCCCACAACCCCAAAACCCTTCTGGAACATGGGCGAGAACTCGAAACAGCTGCCCAGTGCTCAGAAGCTCTCAGATCCTAGGATCTTGCAGGAAAGTTTTCAGAAGAATTATAGCCAGCTTTTCTGGGGCCTCCCCTCTCTGCACAGCGAATCCCTGGTGGCTAATGCCTGGGTCACTGAAAGGTCTTACACTTTACAGTCTCCTCCTTTCTTGTTCAATGGAATTTCCAATGTCTGCCCAATTCAAAGGGAGACTACAATGTCCCCACTGCTTTTCCAGGCCCAGCCCCTGTCCCATCTGGGGCCCGAGTCCCAACCCTTTATTTCATCCACACCCCAATTCCGGCCCATACCTATGGCTCAGGCCGAGGCTCAGGCCCATCTTCAATCCTCTTTCCCAGTCCTGTCTCCTGCTTTTCCATCCCCGATTCATAACTCTGGAGTAGCTTGCCCTGCGTCGCAGATTAAAGTGCAAGCTCTTTGCCTACCTGAAACTCAGCACCCTGAATGGCCTTTGTTGAGGAAACAACTAGAAGGTGGGTTGGCTTTACCCTCTAGGGTCCAAAAATCTCAGGATGTGTTTAGTGTCTCCACTCCTAACCTTCCCCAGGAAAGCTTGACATCCATTCTGCCTGAGAACTTTCCGATCAGTCCTGAACTCCGGAGACAACTGGAGCAACACATTCAAAAGTGGTTCATTCAACACCGGGGCAACCTGGGAAGGATCCAAGAGTCTCTGGATCTGATGCAGCTTCGGGACGAATCGTCAGGGACAAGTCAGGCCAAGGGCAAACCCAGGCCCTGGCAGTCCTCCACATCCACAGGCGAAAGCAGCAAGGAGGCACAGAAGGTGAAGTTCCAGCTGGAGAGGGACCCGTGCCCACGTCTGGGGCAAATTCTGGGGCAGACCCCGCAAAATCTATCCAGGGGCATGGAAAGCTTCCCAGGGAAGGTTCTGGGGATGACCTCTGAGGAGTCAGAAAGGGACTTGAGGAAGCCCTTGAGGAGTGACTCAGGAAGTGATTTATTAAGACGCACAGAGAGGAATCGTATAGAAAACGTCCTGAAAGCCCATGTCGGCAGGAAGTTGGGCCAGATCAACGAGGGCTTGATCCCTGTGAGTGTGCGTCGATCCTGGCTTGCTGTCAACCAGGCTTTTCCCGTGTCTAACACCCACGTGAAGACCAGCAATCTAGCACCCCCGAAAAGTGGGAAAGTCTGTGTGAACACAGCCCAGGTGCTTCCCTTCCTCGAGCCGTGTACGCAGCAGGTGCTGGGAGCCCATATTGGGAGGTTATGGGCCAAACACAGGTGGGGTCTACCCCTCAGGGTCCTCAAACCCATTCAGTGCTTTAAACTGGAAAAGGTTTCGTCCTTGTCTCTTACACAGCTTGCCGGTCCCTCCTCAGCCACCTGTGAATCTGGGGCTGGCTCAAAAGTTGACGTGGCCACGTTCCTTAGAGAGCCACCGATGGCAAGTCTGAGAGAGCAGGTGCTGACCAAAGCATCTGACATGCCAGAGAGTCTGCTGGCCTCTTCCCCTGCATGTAAGCAGTTCCAGAGGGCCCCGCCGGGGATCCCATCTTGGAATGATCATGGGCCCTTGAAGGCTCCTCCAGCTGCACAGGAGGGCAGGTGGCCATCTAAGCCCCTCACATACAGCCTCACAGGCAGCACCCAGCAGAGCAGGAGCTTAGGAGCCCAGTCTTCAAGGGCTGGGGAGACCAGGGAGGCAGTGCCACAACCCAGAGTCCCCTTGGGAACCCGTATGCTGGCAAACCTCCAAGCCACAAGTGATGATGTGCGTGGTTTTGAGGCTCCAGGGACCAGCAAAAGTTCTTTACTCCCTAAAATGTCTGTCTCCCAAGATCCAAGACAGCTGTGTTTTATGGAGGAGGTTATTAGTGAATTTGAGCCTGGAATGGCCACGAAGTCAGAGACCCAGCCTCAAGTTTGTGCCGCTGTTGTGCTCCTTCCAGATGGGCAAGCGTCTGTTCTGCCCCTTGTTACAGAGAATTTGGCTCCTCAAGTGCCCCAGGGCCATCTCCAGAGCATGCCTCCTGGGAACATGCAGGCTTCCCAGGAGCTACGTCACCTCATGGCAGCCAGAAGGAGCAACCTGGGGCACAGGGAGCCCAAGAACCCAAACTGTCAAGTCTCATGCAAGAGACAAAGCCCGATGTGTCCCCCTCCTCACAAGAGTGAGAACTCTAGGAAGCCCAACTTAGAAAAACATGAAGAAAGGCTTGAAGGATTGAGGACACCTCAACCTACCCCGGTCAGGAAAACAGAGGACACCCGTCAGGATGAAGGCGTCCAGCCATTGCCATCAAAGAAACAGCCTCCTTCAATAAGCCACTTTGGAGAAAACATCAAGCAATTTTTTCAGCGGGTTTTCTCAAAGGAAAAAAGCAAGCCAGCACCAGTCACTGCCGAGAGCCAAAAAACAGGAAAAAACAGATCCTGTGTGTACAGCAGCAGTGCTGAAGCTCAGGGGCTCATGACAGCAGTTGGACAGATGCTGGAGGAGAAGATGTCACTTTGCCACGCACGCCATGCCTCGAAGGTAAATCAGCACAAACAGGAGTTTCAAGCTCCAGTCTGTGGGTTTCCCTGCAACCACAGGCACCCCTTCTACTCCGAACACAGCAGAATGCTGAGCTATGCCGCCAGCAGTCAACAAGCCACTCTCGAGAGCCAGAGTTGTCCCAACAGAGAGAGGCAAATCAGAGACCAACAGCCCTTGAAAAGTGTCCGGTGCAACAATGAGCAATGGGGCCTGCGACATCCCCAACTCTTGCTCCCCAAGAAAGCTGTATCCCCAGTCAGTCCCCCTCAGCACTGGCCGAAGACACCTGGTGCCTCCAGCCACCATCACCACTGTCCCAGGCACTGTCTTCTTCGGGGAGGTATCTAATTTGGTCAGTCACAAATTCATTTTCAGCCTTCCTTAGAGAAAAACAAATCCCCAAGAAAAAATTCACTCTATGTAGAGAAAAAATATTTTCTCTCATGTTAGTACACGCAGAACATTTAATATTCCACAATATATATGGTTTTTTATTCATAAGAGGGTGATGGCTTTTATTTGTGACATGCTTCGTGTGGGCTTGGTTTCTAGAAGCAACAGGAAAGGTGCTGACAGTGGTGCTGTAAGTCCACCTTCATCCTGAGTTCCTTCACTGAACCTTACGTTTCCATAACACTGTCTTTACACAAACAACAAAAAATTCTAAAAACAAGATGAGAAAAACCTATGAAGAGCCCACTCTGAAATAGGATTCAACCCGTCTTTCCACTACTTGCTCTCTACCTCAAAGTTTATGCAGCCCTAGGGAGAAGGTTTGCAGAGATGTCACAGGGCTGAACATCGCCATGCAGGCTCCAGGAAGTGCCACAGCCCAGTAGCTTCCTGTGTCACATAGTGGAAGTTTGGATGGGAGAGTGCTGGGCCCTGAGTTCAGAAGTGGGAGAAGTCTTGACCCTGGGTATCCTGGTGGAGAATAGATAATGCCTGCCCCTGGGAAGCCCCTTCTCTCCCTGACAAAGGCTGGGATGGAGATGGGCCCTCTTAGCTCAGCCAACATGCGAAGCACAGAGTCCCCATCCCACTGCCTCTCCCTTTCTTGCACTCTGGAGTGGCGGTGGGGACAGACCTTCCAGCTCTGTGCATGTGTAGGTGGGGGGTGGGGAGCCGGGGGGGTAGCCTTCATGGAGGCTGCTGAGGTCCGTGAACTTCCCTGCCCCAAATGAGTGAATGACCCTGCTCCTGGGTCACCTGCCTTTGTCTGTCTCACCTACGTGTCTCTCAGCTTCAAAGAAGTAGTTCTGGGTGAATGGAGCAGGGTATGCGTGTGTGTGCGGAGGCTTCTGATGGTGGGACTCTGTAGAGCTACAGGGGATGCAGACAGAGAACTGAAAAGGGGGTGAAGTGTGTGTGAGGGGGCCATAAGTGGTGCTGTGACCCAGGAGACTCTGACATTCCAACCCCTTCGAGAGGCCTAAAAGTGCCTACTGGCTTATCCTGGCCCCACCCCAGGGTCTGTCCCTGCTCCAGCTCCCAGATCACAGACCTAGAAAAACCACATTTACCCCCAACACAGAGGGCCATATTAGCGAGAAGGCAAGGTGACAAAGTGAATAAGGAAGACGAATTTCTTAACATCTTTGATAAACTTGCACATAATAACCTACTGAACTTTTTTTTTTTTTTTGAGATGGAGTTTCACTCTTTTGCTCAGGCTGGAGTGAAGTAGCGTGATCTTGGCTCACTGCAACCTCCGGCCCCTGGGTTCAAGTGATTCTTCTGCCTCAGCCTCCCAAGTAGCTGAGATGATAGGCACCCACCACCACACCCGACTAATTTTTGTGTTTTTAGTAGAGACGGGGTTTCGCCATGTTGGCCAGGACGGTCTCGAACTCCTGACCTCAGGTGATCTAACAGCCTCGGCCTCCCAGAATGCTAGGATTACAGATGTGAGCCACTGCGCCTGACCCACCTATTGAATTGTGTCAAGGATGTGTTGACAATAGGTGAAGAAGCAAAGACTAGAGAACTGCAGGCATAACTTGGAGTCCGGGGAACTTTAACTGCCAGTTGCATTATTATTTTACAAAGAACTCCTACAGAAAAAACTTTCTGGAGGTTTCCCCTACATACACAGCTACATTTTCTGCCGTGCTCGCACTGTTATCAAAGCATGCGGCATCCAACCACAGACCATCAAGGGGCTTGATAATTGCCTCCTCCATATACTTTCTGAGGTTGGTCAGGTTTATAACCATTCCTGTAACACAATTAATCCTTGTAACTGGGCCCATGGCCTCGTGGCTTGTCACCTTTTCCAAGCAGGTGCTCTTCTTCTTGGTTGCTGAGGTTTGCTGCGGCACCTTCCCTCTTTGCAGCGGGCTGGCCTGCACCATGTTGTAACCAGAAGAGCCCACTTCCCCGGGGACAAGCCTTCTGTGCTCTCCACAGTCACGTCATGCTGCTGCTGTGCAAATGATGCCAATTATAAATCCCAGAAAGCGGTAAAATAATGCTGTGCCAGGCACAGTCGGTGAGGATTTAGAGACTGCTAACGTCTTTCCTAAGAAACGTGGGTGACATCGGCCGGGCGCGGTGGCTGCTTACGCCTGTAATCCCAGCACTTTGGGAGGCCGAGGCGAGCGGATCAGGAGGTCAAGAGATCCAGACCATCCTGGCTAACACGATGAAACCCTATCTCTACTAAAAATACAAAAAAATTAGCCGGGCGTGGTGGCGGGCGCCTGTAGTCCCAGCTACTCCGGAGGCTGAGGCAGGAGAATGGCGTGAACCTGGGAGGTGGAGTTTGCAGTGAGCTGAGATTGCACCACTGCACTCCAGCCTGGGCGACAGAGTAAGAAAAAAAAAAAAAAAGTGATGGGTGGCATCACTCCAGTTCTAATCATTTTTGTGCTTCAGCTGCCCCCCTGGATCAGTGCTTCTGGTGAAATGCAGTCCGTTTTAGGAGGGCCTCACCCTCTTTCGCTGTAATGATGTTTGCAGTTCTTTCTTTTCTATGCCGAAAATCCAGAATTACCACCCCGTTCACAATCTCAACCATGTTTCTCCAGTGACCACTTCAATTCACACAGCCATCCCTCAGTTGAAATATTGCCTTTGAACATCATGAGCAAGACCACTGCTCTTTGAATTTCTGCCAGTTTCACACCAGTTGCAGATTATATACATACTTCACGTCAATAAGCTTATTTTGTAGAGTGTGGTTTCTGGAGTCAGATAAACTCTCCACCTACTAGGTCTGTTACTTAGGCAAGTCATTTCTTGCCTAGATTTACCAGTTTGTTAGAATTACATTACTTTACTCCAAAATATTTTATTCTGTGAATTGCATTGCTTTTCCTGTTCTTTAAAAATTGTAAATCTAGGGATTGAGGCTTGGTTGTTTTTTTTTAAATATGAGTACTTATCTAAACAAGTATTTGAAAATTTTTCTTTTTTCTGTACATATATTTGAAATCTGGCCAGGCACGGTGGCTCATGCCTGTAATGCCAGCACTTTGGGAGGCCAAGGTGGGTGGATCACCTGAGGTCAGGAGTTTGAGACCAGCCTGGCCAATATGTTAAAACCCTGTCTCTACTACAAACACAAAAAAATTAGCTGGGCGTGATGGCAGGCGCCTGTGATCCCAGCAACTTGGGAGGCTGAGACAGGAGAATCACTTGCACCCAGGAGGCAGAGGTTGCAGTGAACTGAGATTGTGCCACTGCACTCCAGCCTGGGCAAGAGAGTGCGACCCCATCTAAAAAAATAAGAAAAGAAAGAGAAAGAAAGAAAGAAATCTGTTAACAGCCTTGCTGTGAAGACATTTTTGTCTGTTTCCTTTACTTTGTATACTTATTTAATATTAAAACCTCTATTATTGCTCAGCAAAGAGGAGAATTGTTTCCTTGGAGAAAAAAACATCCTTAAGAACTTACTAGTTTAAAGCTGAGCATCTTAGATTTGAAGGTTGCCTTACCTTTTTAAAGATTTTTTTTTTTATGAGTTGGTAGAAAGTCCTAAAATCTTAGGAACAGAAACAATTGAGAATTATAAGTCAAGTCATTGTAATGGAGCCATCTGACAGTTTGTGTGTTCTGCTAAGCCAGTAGTGAGTGGGAACAGTTTCTATGTGGGAACAGAATCAGGGTCCCGATTACCCCAAAAAGGCTCTTTCTTGTTTGGTGTGAAGCCAAAATATGAAACCGAGAGTGAGTATCAAACAGTATGGGCAATTTTCAATGGCCATGGAATTGGAGAAGTGGGAGCATAGCCTGCAAATCAACTTCTCAGAGCCTGAGAACTGAGGATTCTTAATGAAGGGGCTGGGTATTAAGAGGAAAGGGAGGAATATTCATAGTTTTTCTTGGGAAGGGAGGTAGGTTTTTTTGAATCAAAGAGCCACCTCTTTTCTGTCTGTTTTTGGTCTCTTCTGGCCATTGTCATGGTGATTGTCAATTGTAAAGGTGCCAGTAGGAGCGTCGTTTAACATGGAAGTTGGATTATAATGAAGCTAGAGGTTTTTCAGAAGCCAAGCTGCCACTGCAGATTTTGCCAGCTTCAGCCAGTTTAGTCCTAAGAAGGAACTTCTGACCCCAGACATCCTGTTTTCTAAAACTAAGCAGAGTTGAAGCTGAATGGGAATTTAGCTCTGTCGCATAGGCATTGGTTGGGCAACAAAAGCAGGGTAGGGCTCCAGCTAAGCCACGTAGGCACTACAATGGGTAACAGAAAGGATGGTTTCCAGGCACTTCAGAGAAACCAAGGACAGCTACCACCAGAACTCAGAGTAGCCAACTGGGCTGCTCACAGGAGATGCCTGAACTGAAAGGTGATCAGATCCCACGGGAGACCCCGAGAAGACGTGGAGAGAGTTCAGAGGCTGTCCCGGAGGAGACCTGGAGAGAGCTCAGGGGCTGTCCTGGAGGAGACGTGGAGAGAGTTCAGAGGCTGTCGTTACTGCTGCGCTTGACTGTTTTTCTTTGGATAATTATTGCAATCAATTTTAGTGATTCAGGTGTTAAATCACAGTCAAGCACCTATTTACCTAGTGGTGAGTTCCTTGGTGTTGTGAGTTCAATGTCATTTGTGGGGACAGTGGTCCAGGGAGGTTTTGGGAGGATGAACTCTTCTGAGTGACTTTGTAACCATAAAAAGTCATCCAAAAAAAGATGCTAGAAAAGCGAATATCCTACTAACTTCCTAGTCAGAAAAATGTCCAACACCATATTTATTTAGGGGCAAAATTATGTATTCAGAATTTTTCACAAAAAAACAGTGATGGGAGGAAATTATGCATCCAGGCCTCGCAAGTAAGACTTTCCCTTCACAAATGTGCTGTGGGATCCCAGACCTTGGGAGTCCTACTGATTAGGGCCCACCCATATAACCTAATGTTACCTCAGTTACCTCTTTATAGGTCCTATCTCCAAATACAGCTCTATTCTGAGGTAGTAGAGGTGAGCACTTCAACATACATTTGAGGCAACACAATTCTGTCCATGACAGTTGTCCGTCCACCTTAGTTTTATCGTGAACAGAATCTGTGAAAAAGACTTGACTTGGGGCCAGGAGTGGTGGCTCACTCCTGTTATCCCAACACTTTAGGAGGCCAAGGCAGGTGGATAACTCAAGGTCAGGAGTTCAAGACTAGCCTGGCCAATATAATGAAACCCCATCTCTACTAAAAATACAAAAATTTTATTTTGAATTTATTTGTATTTACTAAAAATACAAAAAGAATTAGCTGGGTGTGGTGGCAGGTGCCTGTAATCCCAGCTACTCAGGTGGCTGAGACGGGAGAATTGCTTGAACCCGGGAGGCAAAGGTTGCAGTGAGCCAAGACTGTGCCACTGCACTCAAGCAGTGGACAACAAGAGCAAAACTCCCCATCTAAAAGAAAAAAAAAAAGACTTGACTGAAGGCAGTGACCTAAGAATGAAGGAAGCAATGACAGCTGGCGACTGTTCCACAAGAAGGTGCAAAGCCCCTGCAGGCCTGGGAGGGTGCAGAGCCTGCACCTCAGATTTGACTCATCTCATAGAATCATGGAATTTAAGCAAACCTCTTCCAGTATGAGGGAATCTTGAATAGCAACTCTAATATCTTAATCCCCAGTGTAACAAACTTTTACTATATTGTTCTCATGATGACAAATGGCTCATCAGAAAATGGATTAAAAGTAGAATTATTGTGAAAGCAGACTGGCTTATTTAAGACAAACAATCTGAAAACTGTAATCTAAAAAGTAAACATCCTCATATATATATATATATATATATATATTTTTATGTATTCATTCTCTTTGCTTTGAAGCTTTCACTGTATGACCTTTGTCCATTTTATCTGTCACCATATTTTAGTGGTGCCATGCAGTGACTTTTGTAGAGCAATATCTCTCAAAGTGTGCAATGACAAATACTTATTGTCAAAAGAAAAGATTCTGTAGTCAAAGAAGTTTGGAAAACTTTAATTTTTTGATTAAGCAAAGCAAGAAGTCTGAGTTTCATTTATTGGTTTACTATGAAAAGCGTTAGAGGCTTTATGATGTGCAAGAAGGACGTGTGTCATAATATTTCTCAAACCTCTTTGACTTTCAATACTTGCTTTTTTGTTTTTTTTTTTCTTCTTTTGTGGAGAAATTTCAAAAACTTTGGAAAATACTTTTTAAGTGAGATTGAGAAGTTTGTTAAGCAAGATGACACATACTAAAAATATACACTCTAAATATAGCCATGATGAATACTAAATAAATGCAGCATTTTTATCAACATTATTCAAGGATATCCAAAGTTTTTCATGGCATAAAATGATGTTTTTCTCCTCAGTAATATAATACATGTGATGTTCCTGGAAACTTAAAAGAAAATCATCATTTATATGCTCTCGTATCAGTTTCATGCTGTATTTTTCATGTAGAAGAAAGAATTTGGTATCTTCTCAGGAATACATTGCCACATAAAAATATGTAAATTCCTTCAGATAAATTCTCACCTTCTGCAGAATGAGTCAAACAGCACGGGGAGAAGCTGAATCCAGTGTTCACAGTGAGTGACATCACTCACTGTGCACAACTGTACTCCAGTCTGGGTGACACAGTGACACTCCATCTCAAAAAGGAAAAAAAAAAAATGAGGTATGGATGTATATGTTAAGTGGTAGAATGTCCCTTGAAGGTAAACTAAGATAAGTTAAAGATGCACAATATGAATCCTATAAACAACCACTAAAGAGAGTTACAGCCAATAAATCAGCAAAGGAGATTAAATGGAATCTTTTTGTTTGTTTGTTTGTTTGTTTGTTTGAGATGGAGTCTCACTCTGTTGTCCAGGCTGAAGTGCAGTGGTGCGATCTTGGCTCACTGCAAGCTCTGTCTCCCAGGTTCATGCCATTCTCCTGCTTCAGCCTCCCAAGTAGCTGGGACTACAGGCACCCACCACCAACCCCAGCTAATTTTTTGTATTTTTAGTAGAGACACGGTTTCATCATGTTAGCCAGGATGGTCTTGATTTCCTGACCTCGTGATCCGCCCGCGTAGGCCTCCCACAGTGCTAGGATTACAGGCGTGAGCCACCATGTCTGGCCAAATTGAATCATTTAAAAAAAATTTAATTTATTTAACAGAAAGCAGACAAAGAAAATGAAATAATAAAAAGAAATAGTAAAATGATAGAATAAATCCCACTATATCAATAATCGTATCTGTAAATGTTCCAAACACTCCAATTAAAAACTGATTGTCAGATTGAATTAAAAAGGAAGACTACTATAGTCCATCCACCAAAAACCCACATTAAATGCAAAGACACAATTAAGTTAAAATAAGAGGAATTTTAAAAATATTATGCTAACATGAATCCAGAGAAAACTGAGTGGCTATATTAATATCAGACAAAGTAGTTTAGACAAAGAATGTTGCAAGGGGTAATGAGGGTCAATCATAATGACAGAAGGACTAGTTCCTCCAGCAGATGCACACAACTAAATGTTTATGCACCTAATAACAGAGCTTCAAAATATCTCAAGATTCAATTGATATAATGGCAAGGATAAACAGATAAATCCACAGTTATAGTCTGAGATTTTAACACTTATTTCTCAATAAGATGAAATGTGTAGTTAGAATGCAAACATAAAAGACATGATTTACTTGATCTAATTGACATTTATAGAATATACCAAAAATGGCAGAATACACATTCTTTGCAACACACATGGAACATTAACCATTCTAGTCCATAAAACAAGTCTCAATAAACTTAAAATGATTCAATTCTTACAGTGTATGTGCTCTACCAACAATGAAATTAAAAAGAAGTCAATAACAGACATCTGGAATCTCCTTACGTATTTGGAAACCACATAAAACAATTTTACATTTCTTGTGAGTCAAAATAGAACCAATTATAAATTATTTTGAGCTGAGTGTAAAATAAAACACAACACTTCAAAATTAGTGGAATCACCCTCATATGACATTTAGAGAAAATTATATAAGAAAATTAGAAAGTTCTTCAATCAATGACCTCAGCTTCCACTTTAAGAAACTGGAAAAGGCCAGGCACAGTGGCTTATGCCTGTAATCCCAGCACTTTGGGAGATGGAGGCAGGCAGATCACCTCAGGTTGGGAGTTCGAGACCAGCCTGACCAACATGGAGAAACCCCATCTCTACCAAAAATACAAAATTAGCTGGGCATGGTGGTGCATGCCTATGATCCCAGCTACTCAGGAGGCTGAGGCAGGAGAATTGCTTGAACCCAGGAGGTGGAGGTTGCAGTGAGCCAAGATTGTGCCATTGCACACCAGCCTGGGCAACAAGAGCAAAACTCTGTCAAAAAAAAAAAAAAACAAAAAACAACTAGAAAAGAAAAAAAGAAACAACAGTAAGCAGAAGAAAGGAAGTAAAAAGCATCAGTGTAGAAATCAACAAATCAACACAATACAAATAGGCTAAAATCATTTATAGGAAATAAATGAAACCAAACTCTGTCTCTTTGAGAAGGTTCATAATATTGATAAACCTCTATTCAGGCTTATCAGGAAAAGAAAAAAAGAGAGAAAACAAAAATAACCTATCAGGAATAAGAAGTAACATAGCAACAGATTCAACAGATGCTAAAGAGATAATAAATGGTAGTTATGAACAACATTGTGCCAACAGATTTGACAACTTAGATGAAGTGGACAAATTCCTCTGAAGACACAATTAGCTAGTCTCACTCAAAAAGAAATAGCCAGAATAGCCCTGTATCTATGAAATAAATGGAAGCTGTAATTTAAAACCTTTCCCCAAGGACTCCAACGCTAGGTCTAAATGGCTTCAGTGGAGAATTCTACCAAACATTTAAGAAAAACATGATACCAATTCTACTAGTTCTTACCAATTCTTCTAATTAAAGAGAAAATGGAAAAAGGAAGCCTATTAACCTCTTGCACTTTTCTCAGACTTCTAAGTGTGATACTGGAATGACCAGTTCATGGGGAGAATTTTATATTCTTTACAGGTGAATGGGCTACAACTGCAGGCAATTTCAGTTTCTTTCCAAATTTCTTCAGGGGAATATCTGAGGAAAAATAAAGTGCTTTTGAAATATAAACACTTTCTAGGAATAAAGGAATGTTGCTTATACATGATTTTACCACTAGTGTCATGAAAATTGTGTGGAGGACTGTGGCTGTAAACACAGTGGTTTGAATTCTATGTAAATTCATAGTTTTTTATTGTTATTTTTAACTATAGAAAAGTTCTGAAGGTAGTAATTTTATTTGCCAGTGTTTTGGAAACTTTATTTTTACATCTGAGGAAGATTTGCTGGAAGATGTCATTTGTTTGGGGTAATGCAAAATATTTCTGGAAGACACAAGTGAAATGGGCCCTCACTGACCAAGTAGTTTGTGTAGATGTAGTGACTAAACTATTTAGTAGAGGGGAGGTTGCAAAAATATTTGACAAAATGAAATATGTGCCTGCAGTGCAAAACTATTGATCCTGCTCACAAACAGGCATATTGAGAAAGATTTCTGTATGCCTGGTAGAACAACCTCTGTGGGCCATCTTAAGCACTGGTGAATAACAAACACTTTTATGCATTATATTACATCTGAAGTTCTCCACTTAACATGATACTTAAGCTGAATTAAAATGCCTTAATACTCTTGCCTTAATATTCTTCCAAGGTTTAGCACCTGGTCCTTTTAATAAATAATAAATAGGTTATGGTTAATGTTTTTTTAAAAGGTACTCAAATATGTCAACTTTATTGTTTGTAGATACACATCCCTTTGTACTGAAAATTGTAAAAATAGCATAACATTTCCTCTTATTGTAATCCAAATTTTTGAAAGCCAGAAAATCTAATTATGCTCTAGCCAAGCTACCTAATGCTTTCTTTATCCACAAGTAACTTTGCTTCAATTTCTTGACGTTGGGTTTCATCTCACTGACTTTGAGCTTCTAAATGGGAATACTTATGTCCTCTTGGCTTCTTTGGTTCAAGTCAAACTGTAGAGCTAAAGTTATTCAAATACATTCAAACTACACAGATCCCTTACAAATTACTAGTATCATGGTAGCAAGGAAAGATACAAGAAGAAAAACACATACTAGAACTCATTATCAAAATTATGGGTGTATAGCCTATACTAGCATCGAGTAGCTTTCCCAACCTGCTACACAGAATTACCAGCAAGAAAAAAAAGTGCAAGAACAAGGTTTATGACTGAAGGGGCTCGGTGTCATGATTCCCTATTCTAGCATTCTCAGAAGGATCCCACCCATTAAACACGCAGAAACTGCAGCCTATCCAAATGTGATCTGCTTAATCAATAATCAACAGTTCACACTAAAGGCAGTATCTTTGCTATACATACTTGTCATAATGAAGGACGGTGTACAAAGACCAGTTGAGCCAGATGAACATTTTAATTTTGATGCCAAAATCAATCACTTTTTGTCATAATACCAGGCATAGACAACGGTTGATCCAGTGCACACTGTCTGTATTACTCCATAATTTCCTGCAGTAGACATGTCATAATTTGACATACTCCTTGATCATTAACACATTGCAGTAGTCAGATATACTTGTCAAAATTAAGCTAAATGTCAGTGGAAGACTCATTGAAGGCTTGGAAATCTTGCAACTTGCTCTCAGAGACACAGACAACAGAAATGATAAATGTCATTGGGCTGTGGTAGTGTTCTCACTGAGGTATCAATAAATAAAGGGATGCTGGGGAAAAAATGTTCTTCCAGATACCTGCCCACTCTGAAACTAGAGTTCATGAAAGATAGCTCCCTAGACACTGCAGCCCTTTCCTGGGAGGACTCTGAGCTGTGATTTGAAAAACAGAATGCACTCATCTGCCATTTTTCTTCCAAAATTGCTTGTGAATATCCTGTATGCTATCCAAGTCTCTCCACCCTTGTAGTCTTTGAATAAATTGGTTCATTTTTTTTCTTTTTTTTGAGACAGAGTCTCTCACTCTGTGGCCCAGGCTGGAGTGCATTGGTGATATCTTGGTTCACTGCAACCTCCCCCTCCCAGGTTCAAGCGATTCTCATGCCTTAGCCTCCCAAGTAGCTGGGATTAAAGCGTGCACCAACACGCCTGGCTTCTTCTTCTTCTTATTATTATTATTTGAGACGGAGTCTTGCTCTGTCACCCAGGCTGGAGTGCAGTGGCACGATCTCTACTCACTGCAAGCTCTGCCTCTCGGGTTCACGCCATTCTCCTGCCTCAGCCTCCGGAGGAGCTGGGATTACAGGCGCCCACCACCATGCCTGGCTAATTTTTTTGTATTTTTAGTAGAGACTGGGTTTCACCATGTTAGCCAGGATGGTCTCGATCTCCTGACCTCATGATCCACCTGCCTCAGTCTCCCAAAGTGCTGGGATTACAGGTGTGAGCCACCGCGCCCAGCCAAGAGTGGAGAAGTTAATCAACATACTTAGTTAGCTGGCTTGAACAGACATCCCAGTATTGATGCAGTTGTAACCTTAAAAAAAAAAAAAAAGCCCAACAGTGATGGGATGAAAAAGTATTTGAGTGAGGATGAAAGAGTCAAACTCTCACTGTGCACATGAAATCACAAATATGTACACTCGCAACTGTCCTGATACTAACACAACATTTTGGTTTTCTTATAATATTGAAATTTTATTGAATATTGAAACAAATTTTATTGAAGTTGAGAGTTGTATCTTCTTTAACTGTGACAGCCAATACATATGTGCAATAAAAGCTATAAGAATATTTGCATTTGACCCATAAAATAAAAAACTTGATTTAATAATTTGGCAGGTGTTTTGTTTTATTTAAATTTGACTATTTTTCTTTTTTGATAGATTGTTCCTATTGCATTACTCAAAGGTGGTAAAAAAAATCTCTAATTATGTGGTTGATTAGATAACATTTATTATGTATATTTATTTGTGAATATTTACAATGAATATTTATTAAATATGTACATATTATACATTATACCAGGTACATATTGTACATATTATACATTACATAAAGTAGGGAATACACATTGCCCATGTGAAGTTTATAATATACCTGGAAAAATAATACCAACATACATACTGTATGATTCTAACTACTTTTTTTTTTTTCTTCTTGAGATTGAGTCTTGTTCTGCTGCCCAGGCTGGAGTGCAGTGGCATGATCTTGGCTCACTGCAACCTCTGCCTCCTGGGTTCAGGCAATTCTCCTGCCTCAGCTTCCTGAGTAGCTGGGATTACAGGCACGCACCATCATGCTCAGCTAATTTTTATATTTTCAGTAGAGACGGGGTTTCACCATGTTGGTCAGGCTGGTCTTGAACTCCTGACCTCATGATCTTCCCACCTTTGCCTTCCAAAGTGCTGGGATTACAGGTGTGAGCCACTGCTGCTAGCCAATTCCAACTACTTTTCTGTACTGACTTCTCTTACTCATCAATATGTATTTAAGATTCCTCAATGTCTTTTTATGGTATGGTAGTTCCTTTCTTTTTATTGCTGAATAATATTTCATTGTATCTATTTACCACAGTTTGTTTATCTATTAACCTATTGAAGAAGTTCTTAGTTGCTTCCAAGTTTTGGAACCAGTGAAATGTTATAAGGAATGATGCATTTCTTTAATTTTGAATTGTTATAATAATATCTTACGCCAGGTGAAGTGGCTCATGCCTGTAATCCCAGCACTTTGGGAGGCTGAGGCAGGCGGATTACTTGAGGTCAGGGGTTTGAGACCAGCCTGGCCAAAATGCCAACATGGTGAAACTCCGTCACTACTAAAAATACAAAAATTAGCTGGGCATGGTGGGACGCAACTGTAATCCCAGCTATTCAGGAGGCTGAGGCAGGAGAATCGCTTGAACCCAGGAGGCAGAGGTGGCAGTGAGCCAAGATCATGTCACTGCACTCCAGCCTGGGCAACAGAGTGAGACCGTCTCACAAAAAAAAAGTAAAAAAAAAATATCTTTACTATTATGATTTTTCAACATTAAATCAATTTAAGATTACCTTATGCCAATGAAAAGAGTCCCTTCAACACAGCTTGCATTCTCAGTCTCAGCTCCAGTTCCTTGATGCGGCCAGTGGTAGCAGCACTGATATTAAACGTGTCATTTATTTAGTATGTTTCTCAACTGGCTAAGCTGGTATGTGGGTAAGACTTTTCCAGATCACAAACATGATTATATCTCCCCTGCTTGAATTCTTTGCCATTTAAGGTCCTTCAAAATCCAACCTTTGCTCCCTTTTCCAATTTCATCTCTCATCCCTTCCCTTCTTGCCCCTTGTACTTAAGCCTAACCAAATTGTTTCTTCTCCCCCAGCTTTGATATCTGCCCTCTCCTCTTCTGATATGTCCTCATGTTTGCTCATCAATTTCCTCCTGCTTGCACCACGTCCCTCAAAGTCCATTCTTCAAGGCCATTGATTCACTCATTTATTAAACACAGGACACAATTCGCAGCACTGTGCTAGGTGTTGGGGATAACTCAAGCACGATACAAAGACCAGTACTGCATGGAGCTTTCATTCTAGTTACAAAGATGTTAAGAGCACAGACAAGAAATTTTCAGATAGCACGCATTCTCACAGATTACGGTGGGGGTGAGACTTGGAAGATGAGGAGTCTACTCTTCCGTCTAGCCAAAGAGCACTCCAGGGCAGTGGGGTAGTAAATAAACGGAAAAGTCCCGGAGCAGGAATGAGCTGTGAGAAACCGGAGTGTTGTGGAGAGGTTGGTAGGGCAGGTCATGCAGTGTATTTTTTCTGTGTAGCCTCACCTGGTCTCTCAAGCACGATAACTGATCCCAGCATCCAGGAAGCTTCACAGGAGAGGCCCCCTTGAAAGACACGCTACACGTACTCTATGAAGCTGTTCCTGATCTGGGTTGTCCCCAGTGATGGCTCCTTCTCTGGATTATCCACAGAAGTCATCTGCCCGTCATCCTCGTACATCATGCCCTTGCCACATTTTCAATTGTAGACATGCTGTCTCCTCAATTGGAAAGTGAGCATTTTGAAATCATGGTTTATATTTTCCATCTGTATCCCTCAGAGCAAATATTTCTTGATCCATTCATTCCTCCATTGACTTACACATCCCATAGCCTTTCAGCACCTATTGTATACTAGAGCTATACCAGTGAAAAAGGCACACAAGAACTCTGTTTCAATGGAGTTTACATTCTAATGGGGGAGACAAGAAATCACTTAAGTATATAAACCAGATAATCTCAGAGAAGGGTAATTGCTATGAAAACTAAAATGAGGCCGGGCGCGGTGGCTCACACCTGTAATCCCAGCGCTTTGGGAGGCCAAGGCAGGCGGATCACGAGGTCAGGAGATCAAGACCATCCTGGCTAACACGGTGAAAACCCGTCTCTACTAAAAATACACACACACACGCACACACACACACATACAAATTAGCCAGGCGTGGTGGTGGGCCCCTGTAGTCCCAGCTACTCAGGAGGCTGAGGCAGGAGAATGGCTTGAACCCGGGAAGCGGAGCTTGCAGTGAGCCAAGATCACACCACTGCACTTCAGCCTGGGCGACAGAGAGTCCGTCAAAAAAAAAAAAAAAAGTCACATTATACACTCATCATAATATATTTTGTATAACACATGGCATTTTATTACCTTATTATGAGAGATCTTGATTGATATGTCCTCTTGACATTCCAGTAACTGATATCCCTTTAGTGAGCTCCAAGTTCGCTAATAGTCAGTTCTGCTCTACAGAATTGCCAATAACCAATCCATTATTCGTGCTCAGTGAATAACACTATTGCAGGGATCAGGGTAGCTTCATTACAAAAGAACACAATCACTTACATCCAGCCAAGATGCCGGAGGGAGGGAAATCGAGCATTTTACAGAAATTGCCTTAATATAATCATCACTAACATCAGGACTCCATTAAGCCAAGAGCTCTGTCTTCATCTCTGAATTCTCAACAGCTGGCCCAATTTCTGTCTTATGACATCTCTTTGGTAAAGTCCCAACTACTCAGGAGGCTGAGGCAGGAGAATGGTGTGAACCCCGGGGGGCGGAGGTTGCAGTGAGCCGAGATCGTGCCATTGCACTCCAGCCTGGGCGACAGAGTGAGACTCCGTCTCCAAAAAAAAAAAAAAAAAAAAGAAAAAGAAAACACAAATAAATGGAAATATATCTTATGTCCATTGATTAGAACAATTAATAATTTGATTTTAAATTTATTTTTATTTTTTATGAGTACATAATAGTTGTACATATTTATGGAGTCCCAGTGATATTTTGATACAAGCATACAGTGCATAATGATCAAATCTGGGTAACTGGGATATTCATCACTTCAAACATTTATCATTTCCTTATGTTGAGTACATTGTGAAATATAAAATAAATTACTGTTAACTATAGTTGCCCTATTGTACTACCAAACACTAGATCTTATTCCTTCTATCTAACTGTACTTTTATATCCATTAACCAACCCCTTTTCATACGCTCCTCCCACTACCCTTCCCAGTCTTTGGTAACCACCATGCTATTCACTATCTCCCATTTTTTTAGCCCCACATATGAGTAAGAACATTTGATATTTGTCTTTCTGTGCCTCACTTATTTCACTTAACATAGAAACACTTAACTCCAGTTCCATCTATGTTGCTGTAAATGATAGGATTTCATTCTTTCTTCTGGGTGAATAATATTCCATTGTGTAGATATACCACATTTCCTTTACCCATTCATTCGTTGATGGATACTTAGGTTGATTCCATATTTTGGCTATTGGGAATAGTGCTGCTGCAATAAACATGGGAATGCAGATATCTCTTTTGATACACTGAGTTCCTATCTTTTGGCCATATGCTAACTAGTGGGATTGCTGGATCATATTGTAGTTCTATTTTAGTTTTACTGACAAATCTCATACTGTTTTCCATAGTAGCTGTATTAATTTATATTCCTACCAGCAGTGTATGAGCATTTCCCTTTCTCCACATCCTCCCCAGCATTCGTTATTTTTTGTCTTTTTGATAATAATCACTTTAACTGGGATGCAAGGATATTTCATTGTAATTTTGATTTGCATTTCTGCGATCATCAGTCATGCTGAACACTTTTTCATATATGTGTTGGCCATTTGATTTTCTTCTTTTGAGAAATGTCTATTCAAATCTTTTGCCCATTTTAAATTCAGATTATTATTTTTTGCTATTGAGTTTTTCAAGTATCATGGTGTATTATGAATATTAATCTCTTATCAGATGAATACTTTGCAAATATTTTCTCCCATTCTGTAGGTTGTCTCTTCACGGTGTTGATTTTTTCCTTTCCTGGGCAGAAGATTTTTCACTTGATATAATCCCATTTGTCAATTTTTGCTTTGGTTTCCTGTGCTTTTGATGTATTACTCAATAAATCTTTGCTCGGACCAATGTCCTGAAGGATTTTACCTAAATTTTCTTCTAGCAGGTTCATAGTTTTGAGGCTTACATTTAAGTCTGTAATCCATTTCGAGTTTATTTTTGTATATGGTGAGAGATCAGGGTCAAATTCCACTTTTCTCCATATGGTTACTCAGTTTTCCCAGCACCTTTTATTAAAGATACTGTTCTTTCCCTAGTGTATGTTTTGGGGCCTTTGTTGAAAATCAGTTGACTGAAAATCAGTTGGGGATTTGTTTCTGTGTGTGTTCTCTATTTTGTTCCTTTGGTGTATATGTCTGTTTTTATGCCATCACCATGCTTTTTATTTTTTTTATCACTACAGCTTTGTAGTATATTTTGAAATCAGATAGTGTGATGTCTGCAGCTTTGTTCTTTTTGTTCAGGATTGCTTTGGATATTCAGGGTTTTTTGTGGCTTTTAGGCTTACTTTTTCTAAATCTGTGAAGAATGTCATTGCTATTATGATAGGAATTATGTTGGGCCCGTAGCTCACATTGGGTAGTATGGACATTTTAATAATATTACATTTTCTAATTCATGGATATAAGATATTTTTCCATTTTTTTGTGTCTTCTTGAATTTCTTTCATTAGTGTTTTACAGTTTTTATTGTACAGATCTTTCACCTCTTTGGTTAAATTTATTCCTATGTATTTTATATTTTTTGTAGCTATGGTGAATGGAATTGCTTCCTTGATTTTTGGATTTTTCACTATTGGCATATAGAAATGCTACTGGTTTTTGTATGTTGATTTTGTATCCTGCCACTTTGCTGAAATAGTTAATCAGTTCTAACAGCTTTTTATTGAAGTCTTGAGGTTTTTCTAAATATAAGATCATGTCATCTGCAAACAGTGACAATTTGACTTCCTCTTTTCCAGTATGGATGCCTTTTATTTCTCTCTTTTTTAATAGCTCTGTCTAGGACTTTCAATAAAAGTGGTGAAAGTAAATATCCTTGTTTTGTTTTTGATCTTAGAGGAAAGATCTTAGTGGACAGTGGATATCTTTGTCTTGTTCTAGATCTTAGGGGAAAGACTTTCAACTTTTCCCTATTCCGTATGATGTCAACTGTGGGTTTATCATACATGAACATTAATGTTTTAAGGTATGTTCTAATTTGTTGAGAGGTTTTTTTTTTTAATCACAAAGAGATGTTGAATTTTATCAAATGCTACTTCTGTGACTATTGAGATAATCACATGGTTTTGTCCTTTATTCTCTTGATGTGATGTATGTGATGTATCACATTTATTGATATTTGTAGGTTGAAGCATACTGCATCCCTGGGGAAAAATACCACCTGATCATGGTGTATAATCTTTTTTCTGTGCTGTTGGATTTTGTTTTCTAGCTTTTTAAGAAGAGTTTTGCATCTATGTTCATCAAAAATACTGGCCCATAGTTTTCTTTTGTTGTGTCTTTGTCTGGTTTTGATATCAAGGTAATGCTGGCCTTAGAAAAGATTTGGACGCATTCTATCCCCCCTTTGATTTTTCAGAATAGTTTGAGAATAATTGGCATTAGCTTATCTTTAAAAGTTAGGTAGAATTCATCTGTGAAGCCATATGGTCCTGGACTCTTCTTTGTTGGGAGACTTTTTATTACTGATTCAGTGACATTATTCATTATTTTCTATTCTGGTTTTCTGTTTCTTCACGGTTCAATTTTGGTAGGTTATATGTGTCCAAGAATATATCTATTTTACAAGTTTTCAATTTGTTGATGTAAGTTGTTCATAATGGTCTGTAATGATCTTTTGTATTTCTGTTTCATCAGTTGTAATGTCTGCTTTTTATCTCTGATTCTATTCCATTTTTTCTTTTTCTTAATCTAAAGATTTGCTGATTTTGTCTATTTTTCAAAACAATATTTTCATTTGGTTGATCTTTCATATTTTTAGTCTTAATTTTATTTTTTTCTGATTTTTAGTGTTTCTTCTTCCTATAATTTTTGGGTTTGATTTATTCTTGCTTTTCTAGTTCCGTGAGGTGCATCATTATATTTGAAATATTTCTACCTTTTTATATAGGGATCTATTTCTATAAACTACCCCTCTTAGTACTGCTTTTGCTATGTAACATAAATTTTGGTATATTGTGTTTCCATTTTTATTTGTTTTAAGAAATTCTTAAATTTTCTTTTTAATTCCTTTATTTACCCATTGGTTGTTCAGGAGCATGTTGTGTTGGTGCATTTTCCAAAGTTCTCTCGTTACTGATTTCTAGTTTTATTTCATTGTGGTCAAAAAAGATACTTGATATAATTCTGATTTTTAAAAAATGTGTTGTGACTTGTTTTGTGGCCTAACATATGGTCTATGCTGAAGAATGTTCCATGTGCTCATGAGAAGAATATATACACATTCTCCAGCTGTTGAATGACAAGTTCTGTAAAAGTTAGGTTTATTTGCTCTAGACTGTAGTTTGAGTCCAATGTTCCTTTGCTGATTTTCTGTTTGGATGATCTGTCCAGTGCTGAAAGCAGGGTGTTGAAGTCTCCCATTATTGTATTGCAGTCTGTCTCTCCCCTTAGATCTAGTATTTGCTCTGGTGTTGGGTGGATATATATTCATAATTGTTATACCCTCTTGCTGAATTGATCCTTTTATCATTTTGTAATAATCTCCTTCGTCTCTTTTCAGGATTTCTGATGTAAAGTCTATTTTATCTGATAAAACTACAACTACTGCTGCTCTCTTTTGCTTTCCATTTACATGGATTATCTTTGTGTGTCCTTACGGGTGAGGTGAGTGTTTTGTATGCAGCATACAGCTGGGTCTTTAAAAAAATACCTCATTTAGCCACTATGTATCTTTTAACTGGAGAATTTAATCCATTTATATTCTAGGTTATTATTGACACGTATGGACTTATTCTTGCCATTTTTAAAGTGTTTTCCAGTTGCTTTGTAGAGCCTTTGGTCCCTTCTTCCTCTCTTGCTTTCTTCTTTTGTGGCTTCATGGCTCTCTGTAGTAGTATGTTTTGGTTCTTTTTCTTTTATCTTTTGTGTATCCATTATAGGCTTTTGCTCTGTGGCTACCCTAAGGCTTACATAAAACATGTTATACTTATAACAAGTTAATTTAAGCTGATAACAGTTAATTTTGATTGCATATATAAACTTTTCACTCTACTTCCTTTTCTCCTATGTTTTGTTTTCAATGTCACACTTTACATCTTTTTATAATAACAAAAATAACATAAGTAATAATTTCATATAAAATGATATAAACAAAACTAAAAATAATAGGCCTCCTCAGCCACTCAGGCCTTTGCTGCTCCTCCAGAGAAGGACTTGTAAACATTCAAAGGAGTTGCATGCCATAGACAAGGCCAGTAAGAACTGGCCAGACCCACAAGCCCTTCCCAGCGCCTACTTGGCATCCTTACCTGGTGCCCACAAGCAGGGGGTACTTAGAAATATTTTCTGGTGCCTCTGATGACCAGCAGTACTTTGGACTGGAGTGGAAAGTAGGGCACATCCCTGGGGCCTTTACTTTATAGCCACATGCCGTAGTCTCTCCTAACCAGGAGTCTTACGAACATTTCTGGAGACTCAACAGGCCAACCAGACCCATGCAACAAGGCACCCTTCTGAGGCCTTCATACCTGGCCCCGTCTAAGGAGCTCCCAAGGCCTTCCTGACCACTGGCTCCCATCCAGGATCTCCCCAGTTCCATGGCCCATTCAGATTTGTCCTGGCCTCCAGAGAGGGGTTTAGATACAATTTTGCAGGGTGCCTCCTATGACCAATCCCCACTCAGTCCATCAGGAGGAAGGGATGCCCTCCCTGGCCTCCACGACTAGTTAGGGAATGTCTCAGCTACCTAACTGGGAATGAGAAATGTTTTAGGGAGTGCTGTATGCAACTGTGCCCCACACAAAACTGTAGCCATGTCAGAGACCCTTCCTGGAGGCTCCCTGTCCAGCTTTGACTGATGTCTGTAGGGAAGACACACACTCCCATAGGGGAAGTGAGAAACTTCTTGAAGGCATTATTTGTATTTCCATTTTCATGTAGTGCAAATTTTTTTTTAATTTCTCTTGAGATTTCTTCTTCACTCTTATGTTGCTTAGAAGTGTGTTTCTGAATATCCAAATATTTTGAAATTGCCCGGCTATCATTCTGTTACTGATTTGCATAACAGTTAGGTTCCAGTGTTTTCAGAGAGCAGATATGGTATGGTTTTTATACTTTGAAATGTGTTACAATGGGCTTTATGGCCCAGAATGTGGCCTATCTCGGTGAATGTTCCATGTGAGCATGAAAAGAATATGTATTCTGCTGTTGTTAGACTAAGTAGACTACAGATGTAAATTACATCCAGTTGTTTGATGATGCTGTTTAGTTCAACTATATTTTATTGATTTTCTAGCTGTTGGATCTGTCCATTTCTGATAGAGGGTGTTGATGTTTACAACTATGATTATGAATTATTTTATTTATCCTTGCAGTTCTATCAGTTTTCCTGCCTCATGTATTTTAACACTCTTGTTAGGCGCATACACATTAAGAATTGTTGTATTTTCTCAGATAATTCACTTTTTGTTATCATGTAATGACTATATTAATCCGGAATTGTTCTTTTCTCTCTGAAGTCTACTGTCTGAAAACTAATATAGCTGCTTCAGCTTTATTATTTGTTTTTTTGACAAGTCTTGCTCTGTTGCCCAGACTGGAGTACAGTGGCACGATCTCGGTTGACTGCAACCTCCACCTCCCGGGTTCAAGCAATTCTCTGCCTCAGCCTCCCGAGTGGCTGGGATTACAGGCGTCCACCATCACGCCCGGCTTTTTTTTCTTTTTCTTTTTTTTGTATTTTTAGTAGAGACAGGGTTTCAGCATCTTGGCCTGGCTGGTCTTGAACTCCTGACCTTGTGATCCACCTGCCTCGACCTCCCAAAGTGCTGGGATTACAGGTGTGAGCCACCGCGACCAGCCAGCTGCTTCAGCTTTAATTATTGTTGGCATTCTATGTTTTTGCCACTTCCTACTTCAAATTTGCATGTCTTTGCATTTAAAGTGCGTGTCTTGCAGACAATGTATAGTTGCGTCTTTTTTGTAGGGGATCCATTGAGATGAACTCAGTCTTTAATTGGTGTATGTAGACCATTGATATTAAAGGTGATTACAGATGTAGTTGGATTGATATTTATAATGTCTGTTGTTATTCTCTATTTGTTGTCCTGTTTTTTCTTCCTATTTTTGCCTTCCACTCTTTTCCTGAGTTTTGTGGTTTTAATGGAGTATTTTATATGATTCCATTTTCTCCCGTTTAAGCATGTAAATTCTTCCTTTCTTTTTATTTTTAAAAAGTCTTTCTATTGGTTGCCCTAGATTATGCAATGTACATTTACCATTAATACAAGTCTACCTTTTTCTTTTCTTTTCTTTTTTTTTTTTAATGGAGTCTCGCTCTGTTGCTCAGGCTGGGGTGCAGTGGTGCAATCTCCGCTCACGGCAAGCTCCGCCTCCGGGGTTCACGCCATTTTCCTGCCTCAGCCTCCCTAGTAGCTGGGACTACAGGCGCCGGCCACCACGACCGGCTAATTTGTTTTTGTATTTTATGTTAGTAGAGACGGGGTTTCACCACGTTAGGCAGGATGGTCTCGATCTCCTGACCTCGTGATCCGCCTGCCTCAGCCTCCCAAAGTGCTGGGATTATAGGCGTGAGCCACCGCGCCCGGCCAATACAAGTCTACTTTCAAGTAATACTATACTACTTTATGAGTAGTGCAGGTATTTTACAATAACAAAATATTTCTAACTCCTCCCTCCTACAATTTATATCATTGCTATCATTCATTTCACTTATTGTTAAGTTATAATCATCTAATAATTATTGCTATCATTATTTTGAACAAATTATTAGCAGCTATATCAATGAAAAGTAAGAAAACTTAAAGTTTTTATTTGACATTCATTTATTCTTTTAAAATATTCTTCCTTTCTTTATGTAGATCCAAATTTGTTACTTTTCTCTGAAGAACTTCTTTTAACTTATTTCAACATTTCTTGCATGGCAGGTCTACTAGCAACAAATTGCCTCAATTTTCGTTTTCTACAAAAGTCTCGGTCGGTCGCAGTAGCTCATCCCTGTAATCCCAGCACTTTGGGAGGCCGAGGTGGGTGGATCACTTGAGGTCAAGCATTCAAGACCAGCCTGACCAACATGGTGAAACCTCACCTCTACTAAAAATACAAAAATTAGCCGGGCACGCATCTGTAATCCCAGCTACTCAGGAGGCTGAGGCAGGAGAATCACTTTGAACCTGGGGGGTGGAGGTTGCCCTGAGCCAATGTCGCACTGTTGCACTCTGCACTCCAGCCTGGGCAACAGAGACTCCATCTCAAAAAAATTATTTAATTCTCCTTTACTTTTGAAGAATATTTTGTCCAAGGCATGGTATCACACTATGATTCTAGTTTGCATTCTCATGATTTTGCTATTTTCATTTACTATTTCATCACGAACATCTTTTCATGTTAATACATATAAGTCTACCTCACTGAAGAAATAAACCAAAACATAAATTAATGGTATTGTATAGATGTACCAGAATTTTTTAAACCTGGCTCCTCTTAATGGCTATGTTTTCTTTATTTTTTATTACAAGTAATGATGAAATCAGTATTCTTATCATCACACATGTATTTGCACCCCAATGTTCCCCACAGCCATTTGTTGTCATTTGACTTTGTCCTGGTACATACATGCAGAGATAAATTTTCTTTAAACTTAATGCGGTCAAGTTAATCAATCATGTCCTTGGTGGTTTCCGAGCTCTCTTTGCTGTATACATGCCTTTTTATTTTTATTTTAAGAGACAGCGGTCCCCTTATGCCGCCCAGGCTGGTCTCAAACTCCTGGCCTCAAGCCATCCTCTCGCCTCAGCTTCCCAAGTCGCTAGGATTACAGGCGTGAACCATCGTGACGGGCTCTGTTCAAAGATCTTCTCTGTTCAGAAAATTTAGAATGAAAGTGTTTTCAACCAACATTTCATGGTTGCAGTTTTTCAGCCCACACCTGAGGGCACAGTATTTTCTAAGTCCGCTTGCGCGGCTCTGGAGAGCCCGGCCAGGCAAGGCGCCCGGCCCGCAGGCTCGCAGTTACATTTTCCACGTCCTCTCTGGAGGCCGGCGCCACACCGGGAGTCGCGTGGGGAGAGTCTGTACCCTTCGCAGCAGCCAGACGTCCTGTCTGCTGCTGGGGACGCGTCGTGCTGACCCGGAGCTCCAAGTCGGGAGCTCCAAGACGAGCCAGACGCGCTCCACCAGCCGGAGTCTGAGAAAAGCGCTCCGATAAGGACCGCGGCCGTTTCCGCCGGTTGTCGGGCTCCACCTGGTGGCCGATGCTGCGTACTGCGCTTGTTCTCTGGAGCTCCTGCGAGAGAGAGAGAGAGAGAGAGAGGTGGCCACTGTGCACTGGGTTCCCTGGCGTTAGCAGGGTTGTTCCGGCCGGTGGCAAAGCATTCGCTCCCCATCTGCTCAGGGGAGCTTGGACCTGCAGATTAAGCTCGGAGTAGGATCTTGTTGCCCTCTCAGCCTGGATGCTCTGTGGTGGGGCTCCATGCGGGTCGACCTGCAGCAGCTCCCAGTGCCTGCCCCTCCATTACGAGACCTATTGGAGTCAACACAACCAACTTGAAAGAGTGTTTGGAGGCTGCCACGCGTGTGGCTCGATACCAGTAGCTTCCATTTGACCTCATTTTTCCCAAGTTCTGCCTCGGAGGTGGGGATAGGCTGTACGCGGAGGGCGCCATCAGCCTGGACTAGGTCCCGCGTCTCTCCACATCCTCGGACTAGGTTTTTTCCGAGGCCCGCTCAGGGGGTGACAACGGACTGAAGAGGAACTGGGAGCCCCAGGGAGGGCGTGTCAGCTTCTTTCTGTGTTGAGCAAGATTCTGTCTGTGTCGAGCAGGACCCTGACGCCACGGGGAGTTTGCTTGTGTTTTTGGCCTCTTCCCAAATATTGGGAACCCCAGGGATTCCCAATTGGCTGCCAAGCTCTAGGCTGCAGGCGCCAACCTATTCCAGCATAGTCCTTTGCTCCAGGACATCTGGGCTGCTTTCCTGAGGGAAGAGCATTCCCTTTATCAGGCTAGACCCTGGCCACCCATGCCGTTCACAAGCTGTTCCTGCCAGATCTGCTGGCACTCAGTCATCCTGGGCCATCAGGCTACTGAGTTCCGGGAGATGGTGAGTGCTCAGGGTGCGTGTGTGGCCAGAGGTGTCAGAGCCCAAAGTAGCCAGAAGAAAGCCAAGTCCCCAGTCATCTGATGCCAACTTCAAACTTCTCATCCTTCTTCCTCCTGCATTGCTCCTTCCAGGCATTCTTTAATCACAGCTGTGTTGGAGGCTGGGATTCCAGACCCAGCACTAACGGGGTACAGCCACAGCTGCAGCATCTCACAGTGACCTAGAGCCTGGCCCAGCTGCCCAACTCAGACAGTTCACCTAGCGCAGCATCCCTGGGAGGTGGCCACTGCCAGATTCACTTCGGATTAGGAACTGAGGCTCCAAAGGCACAAATGACTTGCCCAACATCAGGCAGAAGGATTAGAATTTGGGTCTGCTAGCCTCTAACTCTGTCTCCCAAAGAGCAGACCATCAACCAAGGAGACAGGTTATTTCCAGGTGAATAACCTGGAATGAATGAAGTGAAGAAACTACAAAGAAGGATGAGTGATCATGGTGGGGGCAGGACAGGGGCAGGCTCTCCCTGCATCTGTTTGTCTCCTCTCTTCCTCCTGCCCCCAGGCCCGGCCACTGAATACGCTCCTGGACCTTGACGTTGCTGGGCTTCCATATTGTCCTGTCTTGCCTCAGACACCACAGAAGGATCACTCCCCTTCCAGTGATAATGGAGTTCTTCATTACCAAAGTGTACAGCCATGAAATCCATTACTAACCCTGAGACTTGGGCAAGAGGTGACAGGTCAGCTAAGTGGAAGAACAGTAGCAAAGTATAATGGAATAAGACGGGGAGGCTTCCAATCACAGAAGGACGGTAAACATAGATACAAGCTGGGTGACCTCCACCCCTGTATTCAATCCCGAAAGGTAATGTGGGGAAGACATCTGCAACTCAATAAAATCACATCTAAATCCTTAAAAAGGATTCTTCTCCTCTATACCTCATTAGTCAAAACCCTCATGGGCACTTTATCCAGATATGAACATAAAATCGCATTTTCTGCACATCTAATTAGCAATAATTCAGGACCATTACAATAGTCCAGGTGGTGAGGATACAGTGAGACTGGCACTCCTTTGATGCTTCTCTTGAAAAATGTACATGGTGCCATTGTTTGCAGCATCATTTGGCAATATGTATTAAGAAGCTATAAAATGTTTATAGCCTTTGGCCTACAAATCATACCTCTGGGAATTTTTAGGAATACAATAATCAGAGATGCTGACAAAGACTTATGTACAGAATGTTCTTTGCAGCATTATTCACAATGGCTGAAAATTGGAAGCAACTTCAATGACCAATCAATAGGAAATAAGTAAAGAAAATCGGGGGAAGTCTACAGTAAAAATTATATTGCTTTATTTTGATGCTACTGGTTAAATGAGGGAGCTTCCTAATGGGGCATATTAAACTTAATAGGTCTCAAAGACAACTCTTGTTTTCACCCTCTAATGTGACTCTCTTATCTTCTCTCAGTGAAAAGCACTGAGATGAGAAGAGTCCCCATCTTCCAGTTCCTCAAGTCAAAAATCTAGAATTTGTTCTTGATTTTCTTTCTCTCTCACGGGAGAGCCACTGCCATACTCAGTCCTGCTGAGGCTGCTTTCAGATGAATACCTCTGGGTCATCCCCTTCCCTATCTACACCCTCCCCCTCCCCCACCTTCCTCTCCTCCCTCTCTCTTCCTCCCTGTCCCTTATCTACTTCCTCCCCTCCCCTATTACTCCCTCCTCTCCCTATCTGCTCCTGTCCCTCCCCTTCCCACCCTACCTCACCCTGCCATCACACCATCATCACTAGGTCTCCTCACTCAAAGATGACCCCAGTGTCCTTCTCCTACACGGGGGGCTCCCAGCTTCCTTCTTCAGCCCAGAGCCCATTGTGTGCCCATAGCCAGAGACCTCCCATGGAATGTAAGTCCTTCACTCACTCCCTGTTGGATCCCGCACCAGTGAATTTCTTGCTATTTCGAGCAAAACACAAAGCTGTTCCTGTGGAACTGAGCTTCGACTGGTTAGGACATAAGAGGCAGCCACTGGCCCAACCAGCCAAGGTCTAAAGGTAGCAGAAGAGAAATTCTCATTAGCAGAATTTTCAGTCATTGGAGCTGAGCTGTGGGATGTTTAAGTGTGGAGGCCTAGCACAAAATGTACCAGTGGGGGGCTGGTCCAAGTCTTCACTCCCCTACCACGCTCCCCACCTCTGTACTGTGTGCTCCTGTCACTCTAGCTTCCTTCTGCGTGGAATGCCTCCTTTCTGTCTTCTGTGGTCACACCTCTGCACTGAGCCCTACGAGATCCACCAACTTCAGAAGCTGCCCCTGACACCTCGAGCAGTAGGCAGGTGTGTCCTGTGCTGTCCATGCCCTTCCTTTGTACCTATAAGCTGGTGACTCTGTTCTGTAGATAGTTGGGTCCCTGTCTCATCTTCCCAGCTGGACTGTGAGGTACTCATGGTGGGATCTATGGCTGATCCATCTCAGGGAGTCCCGTGGAGCTTGACCTAATGCCCGCCACGTGGGAATCTCAGAGAGGAAACGGCATGTGCAAAGGCTGGAGATCTGATAGCACCTGTGGCAATATATAAGATTCCATGCGTGTAAAGGGCAACAAAATAGAGCAGTGTTAGATAAAATAAATATCTGTGAGTACATACTGATAGAAATAAATGATTAAATAAGTTAATGAATGAGGGAAAAGAGATAAATTTCCCATGCAGGATTTCAAATAAATTATGTTATATATTCCACCCCAAAGGACGGCGAGAACAACTCCTCACTCCTTAAGTGTGGGCTGCACACAGTGACTTATTCTCCAAAGAGGACAGTATGGAAGAGGGGACAAAGAGAAACTCTGCAGTGGAGAATCCTGACGAGCACTACCTCTGCCAGATCTTTAGTGATGTCAGTCATCCCCCTTTTTATATTGATAATTTTCTCTTTTTTCCCAATCAATTCAGTTGGACATTTGTCATTCTTATTGATTTTCCCAAAGAACAAGTTTGTGGATTTATTGATTTTTTTTTCCTATTTTTATTTCATTGATTCCCATTTTGATCTTTATTATTCCTTTTCTGCTGATTACTTTAGATTTAATTTGCTCTTCCTGTTTTATATTCTTTTATTTATTTTTTTTTTTTTGAGACAGAGTCTTACTCTGTTGCCCAGGCTGGAGTGCAGTGGCACAATCTCTGCTCACTGCAACCTCCACCTCCTGGGTTCAAGCGATTCTCCTGCCTCAGTCTCCCAAGTATCTGGGATTACAGGCACCAGTCACCACGCCTAGCTATTTTTTGTATTTTTTGTAGAGACGGTGTTTCACCATGTTGGGCAGGCTGGTCTCGAACTCGCAACCTCAGGTGATCTGCCCACCTTGACCTTCCCCAAGTGCTGGGATTACAGGCGTGAGCCACTGCACCCGGACTATGTTCTTAAATTAGGAACTGAGGTTGCTGATCTGAGACCCTTCTTCTTTTCTAATATAGCAATTAATATCATACATTTCCCTCCTCCTACACGGGGGGCTCCCAGCTTCCTTCTTCAGCCTGGAGCCCATTGTGACAACCCACAAATTCTATGTTGTTTTTCTATTTCCAATAACTTTAAATGACTTTCTAATATTCCTTTAGATTTCTTCTTTGACCTATGAGTTATTTAGAAGTGAGCTAATTTCCAAATATTTGGGGATTTTTAAAGGATCTTTCTATTACTGGTTTTTAATTTTATTCCATTGTGGCCAGAGAACATACTTTGTAGTTGAATACTTTTTAATTTATTGAGGCTTTTTAATGGGCTATAATGTGGTCTGTCTCCATAAATATTCCATGCACAGTTGAGAAAAATGTATATTTTGCTTTTGTCGGGTGGAGTATTCTATAAATATAAATCAGGTCAAGTTGGTTGATAGTGTTCAAGTCCACTACATTCTTGCTGATTTTCTGCCTATTTATTCTATGAACTATTGAGAGTGGGATTAAAATCTCTGATGGTTGTGTCTATCTCTACTGATTGTTTTATTACTTTTCTTCATGCATTTTGAATCTTTGTTATTAGGTACAAAAACACTTAGGATGGTTATGTCTTCTTCATTAACTAACCACATGATTAGTAAGAAATAATCTCTTTAATCCCTGGTAATAGTCTTTGCTCTGAGTCTATTTTGGCCTTTGTATAGCCACCTCAGCTTTCTTTTGACTAGTCTTGGCATGGTGTATCTTTTTCCATCCTTTTACTTCTAACCTATTTGCATCTTTATATTTAAAGTACATTTCTTGGCCAGACATGGCAGCTCACACCTGTAATCCCAGCACCTTGGGGGGCCGAGGCAGGTGAATCACTTGAGGTCAGGAGTTTGAGACCAGCCTGGCCAACATTGTGAAACCCCGTCTCTACTAAAAATACAAAAATTAGCTTGGCATGGTGGTGGAGGCCTGTAATCCTAGCTATTGAGGAGGCTGAGGCAGGAGAATCGTTTGAACCCAGGAGGCAGAGGTTGCAGTGAGCTGAGATTGCGCCATTGCACTCCATTGCACTCCAGCCTGGGCAACAAGAACGAAACTCTGTTGAAAGAAAGGAAGGAAGGAAGGGAGCAGGGGAGGAAGGAAGGATGGAAGGAAGGAAGGAAGGAAAGAAGGAAGGAAGAAAGGAAGGAAGGAAGGAAGGAAGGAAGGAAGGAAGGAAGGAAGGAAGGAAGGAAGGAAGGGAGAAAATTTCTTGTAAGCAAAATATAACCGACTCTTTGTCAAAAAATCCAATCTGACAATCTGTCTTCTAAATCAGATAATTTAAATGTAATGTAATTCCTAATATGGTTGAGTCTCTTGCTATTGTTTTCTTCTCATCCCATCTGTCTTTATTCTCTTTTATCTCTTATTCTGTTTTCTTTTGGATTTACCCAGTATATTTTTATGATTCCATTTGATCTTATTAGTTTAAAAACTATAATCTTTGGGTTTGTTATCTTAGTGGTGGCTTTAGGGTTTATAGTATACATCTTTAACTGATCACGGCCTACCTTCAGGTGACAGTAGATCACATCATGTACAGTTTAAGTGTGGGCACATGGGACCCACCACAGCTACTGCTGCTCCCACAGCCCCTCCTGCTACCACCACCTGTGCCTCCCCACTGCAGTTGGCATGATAACAGTGGCTGCTCCAGAGGGCACACCGCTGCCATTAGTATCATTTATCTTATGCCTGAAGGACATCCTTTAACTTTTCTTATGGTGCAGTAAACCTCTCCCCTTTTAGTCTTTAAGCTCTTATTGTCATTCATTGTACCTTTACATATATTATAAACTGCATATTATTTTCTAAACAATTATCTTTCAGAGAAGTTTAAATAATAGTAAAGTATATATCCAGGTTGTTACTATTTCTGGTATAGATACACGATGCTACTATTTCTGGTGTAGATCATTTCTTTGTGTGGATCCAGATTTCCATCTGGTATTGTTATGGGATCCTTAGGGTGTTACCTCACCAACCAGAAACCTCTGTGGCCAGTGGTGCCTTCGTCTGATTTCTCCTCTGGACCGCTGGTCTCGTTCCACCCACCCGGCCTGGCAGGCTGTGCTCAGTTCCCACTACCAGCCTGGATCGCATGTCTGCCAAGGATGAGCCAGGCACGGAGCAGCAAGGGGTGTGTGAGCAAGCATGGGATCCAGCCACTGCACACAGCCAGGCATGCCAGCTGAGGGAAGACAGGCGGTGGGCAGGCAGCTTCAGGCACTGGCACGGGTGCCAGCTCCATGCAAGGCTGCAGCTAGACCAGGCATACCATAAGCAGCTTCCATGGCTGACACCAGGGAACATGGTAGCACCCAGAACCTTGGAGATGCCAGGAACCCACAGAGCCCTAAAGAGGGTGTCACAGCCCTGGCTTGGGGGAGTTCCTAGGTCTGGGCTCCCAGAAGAGATGCAGCTCTTCTCTCCTGCTCTCTTTTTGTTGCCTGCAAGTGACAAACAAGGGGCATGTTTCAGCACTGTTTGCATTGCAGCTATTTTAGCTCCGCCATTCAGCAGGTCTCCAGTTCTTGTCCTGCGTCCGGGAAGAATGATATATGCAGACAAGTGGAAGGTGAACAAGATGAAGAGGAGCTTTATTGAATGATAGAACAGCTCAGAGGAGACCCACAGTGGGTAGCTCCTCTCCATAGCCAGGGTGTCCTGATGAGTATTGCGCTCTCAGCAGAGGGTAGCCCCTATCTGCAGTCAGGTCATTGCTGTTGTCTCTTCAGCTCTCAGCTTTAGAGAGGGTAGCTCCTCCCTGAAGACTGGCAGCCCACTCCCCAGGTTACAGCCCCTCCCCAGCTTGCAGGTGGGGCTTCACTGGGAACCTGCCCCCTTCCACCCAAGACCCTGTTTTGCCTCCTGTCATTGTTCATGGCGCCCAGGCTATTCTTGCCAAGCAATACCTGCAGGCCTGTGCCAGGATGTCCTCAGCCCCACTTCAGCCTCCTTCTCATGCTTGTCAGCCTCCAAAGTCCGACAGGGGCCAAGGGGCTGGCATGTCAGCACTGCCCTAAGCATGCACAAATGTGGCTGGGATGCGACAGTGCCGAGAGAGACACGGTGCTCCAGGTTGCGATCTGTGATTGGAGCAGGTGCTAACAGTGGGGAGAACCCAGACAGTGGCAGCAGGCACTTCCTAGCCTGCAGGGACTAGGGGAGAGCCTTCCTGGGCCCTCAAGAGTACACACATGCCTGGGTCCACAGCTCCAGCCTGGATGGCTGCAGCTGCACCTGGGAGGGCAGGGCTCCTGCCTACTCCTGGCTCCCGAGAGCACAGGAGTGCCCTGGTCGCAGCCACAGCTTGGGTGGCTGCAGTTGCGCCCAGGAAGCTCCCACCCCACTAACTTTCTGACTCCATAAAGCATGCAGCCCTGGCCACGCCTCTTGTCCACATTTTCCCTTTAGTGGCAGCGGGCAAGGTGCAGGTGGCTGGTGGCCTCAGCCAACCCTGCGCAAACAAACCCAATGCTCCTGGGGCCGCCCCACGACTCCTGGCTGCACCATCGGCTCACGGGCTCCTGGGACGCGCCAGAGAGCAAGGTTGAAGCTGCGGTGGAGGTTCTGGGCCTGCAGCGGGTCCTGCCCAGTAGTGCAAGGTTGGGGGGTGCAGGTGCAGTCAGCTGCCTCCGGGAAGTGGGGCACAGGGGACCCACCACAGCCACTACTGCTCCCACAGTCGCTCCTGCCACCACCACTTGTGCCTCCCCACTGCAGCAGGCATGATAACAGTGGCTGGTCCAGATGGCACACCGCTGCCATTAGTATCGTTTCTCTTATGCCTGAAGGACACCCGTTAACTTTTCTTATGGTGCAGGTCTGTAGGTAATAAAGTCTTCCAGCTTTTTCAAGTCTGAAAACTTCTTTATTTCTTCATCTATTATTCTCTTTTTGGTGACTGTTAAACCAATCCATTGAACTTTCAATTTCAATTATGATACTTTTCATTTGAGTTCTACTTGTACTTTTCCCAATCTATTTGCTTATTTTCATACTCAAGTTATTTCAACTCCTTTGTTTCTTTAAGTATAAAACACACTTTGTACTGTCTTTGGTAACTTGACTGTCTTAAGTTTTTGCAGGCCTGCTCTTTCTGCCCATTGCTTCTGCTGGCTCTTGCGGATTTTACGTTTGTGATATTTTTATGGTAAACTTATATTCCTTGAGACTATCTCAGAGTTCCTCCAAAGACAATCCATTTTGCAGCCGTCAGTCACTTAGAAGGCATCAAAAAGCTGATATTGCTTTGAATTTGAAGCTTGATGCATTTTAGACGACCCAGCTTGTGTGAACAACCCAGTTAAAGGGCTGGTTTTATAGATATATAAAACTCTCAGGGGAGATGTTTTCTCTCAGGATGCACAATGTTCCTCACTGTTCCTAGGGAAGCAGGGGCCAAGGGCAGCATACAGGGGAGGCGGAAAGGTTTATTCATAGTTCACCCTTACACTATGTCTGTCCTTTTGGATCTCACTTTATGATGTCTCCTCTTAGCCCCTCCCACTTGGGCAGGCCCTCAGCTTTGTCTGCTGTTCTGCTGCCCCTTTCCCACCTCAGGCTGTGAAAAACAGCAAAGTTTAATTTGACATTTGGCAAATATCTTAAGGGTGAAAAGTGGCATCAGTGCCTTAGTTACTTCTTTGGGTTTCACTTCCATTTTAAAACTTTTTTGGCTTTTTGGAACTCTTATTTTGTAGCTCATTGACACATTTTTAAAAGGTTCTTGAAATGTATTCCAGAAGCTTTAGTTGTTTTCAGCTGGTCCTTATCAGTCCTACTGTTGGAAATAAAATTCTTTCAATTTGTTCTTTAGCAATGTACAGGCTCCACAGGTCTCTCCCTGATCCTGAGGCAATAGGGTAAGAACACCACTTAGAAATCAGGCTGGCCTGAGATCAAGTCTTGGATCCACCAGCAGTGTGACATCAGTGCCTCAGTTTCTTTATAGCGTTGGTGATATGGTTTGGCTCTGAGTCTCCATCCAAATGTCATGTTGAATTGTAATTTCCAGTGTTGGAAGAGGAACCTGGTGGGAAGTTACTGAATCATAGGGGTGGACATCCCCCTTGCTGTTCTTGTCACAGAGCTCTCATGAGACCTGGTTAAAAACTGTATAGTAACTTCCCCTGCACTCCTGCTGGTCATGTGAAGATATGTGTCCTTCCCCTTCACCTTCCACCATGATTGTAAGTTTCCTGAGGCCTCCTTAGCTATGCTTCCTGTACAGCTTGTGGAACCATAAGCCAATTAAACCTTTTTTTCTTTGTACATCACCCAGTATCAGGTAGTTCTTTATAGCAATGTAAGAACAAACTAATACAGAAAATTGGTACCAGAGAAGTAGGGCATTGCTACAAAGATACCTGAAAATGTGGAAGTGACTTTGGAACTGGGTAATAGGCAGAGGTTGGAACAGTTTGCAAGGCTTATAAAAAGACAGGAAGATGATGGCTGGGCATGATGGCTCATGCCTGTAATTCCAGCACTTTGGGAGGGTGAGGCAGGTGAACTTCCTAGAGACTTGTTGAATGGCTGTGACCAAAATGCTGATATAGTGACATGGACAGTGAAATGCAGGCTGAGGTGGTCTCAGATGGAGATGAGGAACTTATTGGGAACTGGAGCAAAGGTCACTCTTGCTATGCTTTAGCGAGGAGACTGGTGACATTGTGCTTCTACTCTAGGAATCTATGGAACTTCAAACTTGAGATGATTTAGGGTGTCTGGAAGAAGACATTTCTAAATTTCTAAACAGCAAAGCATTCAAGATGTAACTTGGCTGCTTCTAACAGCATATACTCATATGCATTTGCAAAGAGATAGTCTGAAATTGGAACTTATATTTAAAAGGGAAGCAGACCATACAAGTTTGGAAAATTTGCAGCCCGACCATGTGGTAGAAAAGAAAAAACAAATTTCTGTGAAGAAATTCAACTCAGCTGCAGGAATTTGCATAAGGACAGAGGATCAGAATGTTAATAGCCAAGAAAATGAGGAAAATGCCTCCAGGGCATTTCAGAGACCTTCACAGCAGCCCTTCCCATAACAGGCCTGAAGGACTAGGAGGGAGAAATGGTTTCATGGCCTAAGCCCAGGACCATACTGTCCTGTACAGCCTCCTGAATCCCAGCTGCTCCAGCTCCAGCTGTGGCTAAAAGGGCCCAAAATACATCTCAGGCCACTGCTTCAGAGGGTGCAGCCATAAGAAGCCTTTGTGTCTTCCATGTGGTTTCAAGCCAGGTGCAAGGAGGGCAGGAGTTGAGGCTTGGGAGTCTCCACCTAGATTTTAAAGTTTGTATGGTAATGCCTGGATGTCCAGGAAGAAGTCTGCTGTAGGGGCAGAGCCCTCATGGAGAGCCTTTACTAAAGCAGTATGGAGGGGAAATGTGGGCTTGGAGTCCCCACTCAATGTCCCCATGGGGGCACTGCCTAGCGGAGCTGTGAGAAAAGGGCCACTATCCTCCAGGTCCCAGAATGGTAGCTCCACTGACAACTTTCAACATGTGCCTGGAAAAGCCACAGGCACTCAATGCCAACCCATGAAAGCAGCCACTGGGGCTGTACCCTGCAGAGCCATGAGGTGGGCTGCCCAAGGCCTTGGGACCCCACCCCTTGCATCAGTGTGGCCTGGATGCACACCATGAGCAGTAATGGGAAAACTCTTATTGAAAAAGGCAAGAACAAATCAGCTCAGTGAGATGAATTGCACATTGCACTCCTTCCTGGGATAGAAGAATTGAACAACGATAGGATCTTCTACATTTCAGTTTTTACTTTTACTGACTCATGGGCAGTGGCCAATGGCCTAGCCATGTGACCAGGCAGAGGAGCAATGGCAAACTGGGTTGTGAAAGGATGCCCATATGGAGCACAGCACTGCAGGAACTTAAATGGCACATTAAAGTAGGTCATGTCAATGCCCACCTGAAGAACCCCTCCCAGGATCAGTGATGAGATCTGGTAGATAGATATGCTGGTGAACTTGAGGTGGCCAACAGGGCTCAACAAAGGGGTGGACACAGGAGAGCTGGAGCAGTGTAGGGATGGGCTGCTCAGCAACATGTCCCTCCTGCTCCCTCAGAGGCACCAAATGCCAACAAGAACTGTCCTATCTGACAGCAGGAAGACAGAGACTGCAGGTGGCTATGGGGCAGATTCCCAGTAGGAAGGCACCACTCATAGCTAACAAGTACATTATACCAGACTGAAGCCAGTATCCCTGGGACGCTATAATGGGTCCTGACACGTACTCTGGACTGGGCTTTGCATAGTCATTAGATTCAAATGCCAAAACTACTACAAAAGAACTGGAACAGATGGTAAGACATCAATTTGGACCACCAAGTTATATCTCTTCAGACCAAAGAACACACTTACAGCCGCAGTGTCCTATAATGGACAAATCATGTTGCATATTGTCTTCATCTCCTAGGGCTGCCATAACAAAGTGCCACAAACTGTGTGGCAGACTTACAAAACAAAATGCACTGTCTCACAGTTCTGGAGACTAGAAGTCTCAGATCAAGGTCTTGGCAGGGCTGGTTCCTTCTGAGGGCTGTGAGAAAGAATCTAATCCACACTTCTCTCCTAGCTTCTAGTGGTTTGCTGGCAATCTTTGGCATTCCTTGGCTTATAGAATTTGGCCTTCATCTTCATATGGTATATTCCCTGTGTTATCTCTGTGCACAAATTTCCCCTTTTTATAAAGATACAAATCATATTGGATTATGGGGCCCACACTATTACAACATGACCTCATCTTAACTAATTACATTTACAACAACCCCATTTCCGAATAAGGTCATGTTCTTAGGTACTGGGGGTTCGGAGTTCAGCATATGAAATTTTTGTTTAGAGTAACATATATCCCTTTTTTCAGTTTTTGTTTTGTTAAAACACACATAAAATTTACCATCTTAACCATTTAAAGTGTACATTCAGTGGCACTAAATACATTGATAATGTTGTACAAGTATCCACATAACCCATCTCCAAAATTCTCTTCATCTTGTAAAACTGAAATGATATTTATTAAAAACTAACCCCACCCCCTCCTCCCAGCCCCTGGCAACCACCATTCTACCTTCTGTCTATGAAGTTGAATATTCTAGGCCCCTCGTTTAAATGGAATCATGAAGTATTTATTTTTGTGACTGGCTTATTTCATAATGTACTCCAGGTGCATCCATGTTATAGCATATGTCAGAATTTTCTTCCTTTTGAAAGCTCAATAATATTCCATTGTATGTATGTATATGTCAGATTTTCTTTTCCCATTCATCCCTCAATGAATGCTTAGATTATTTCCACTTTTGTCTATTGTGTCTAATGCTGCTATGAACATGGGTTTACAGATATCCCTTTGAGACCTTGCTTTCAATTATTTTGGTATTCCACCCAGAAGTGGAAATGCTGGATCATAGGGTAATTTTGTTTCTAATTTCTTGAGGAATCACCATACTGTTTTCCATACTGACCATACATACAGTTTTATATTCCCACTCACAGGAATAAAAGGGTTCCAAAACATGAATTTTGAATTTTGTGGGGACATATTTCAAACCATAGCAGTCACCAAAAGCTCAAGCAACAAAACAAAAAGTAGATCAATTGGATTTCATTAAAAACTTCTGTGTTTCAAAGTTCATATGGTTTGGCTGTGTCTCCAACCAAATCTCGTCTTGCATTGTAACTCCCACAGTTCTCATGTGTTGTGGGAGGAATCCAGCAGGAGGTGACTGAATTATATGGGCAGGTGTTTCTTGTGCTGTTCTTGTGATAGTGAATGAGTCTCATGAGATCTGATGGTTTTAAAAATGAGAGTTTCCCTGCACAAGTTCTCTCTTTGCCTGCTGCCATCCATTTAAGATTGTGACTTGCTCCTCCTTGCCTTTCATCTTCTGCCAAGATTGTGAGGTCTCCCCAGTCACATGGAACTGTGAGTCCAATAAACCTCCTTCTTTTGTAAATTGTCCAGTCTCAGGTATGTCTTTATCAGCAGCATGAAAACAGACTAATGCAAAGGTTACATAAGAAAATAAGGACAACTACAGAATGGGACAAAAACTTACAAGCCCTATATCTGATAAGGAATACATGTTACAGACTATATAAGCCACTCTTACAACTCAATAAAAAGACAACCCAATTTAAAAATGGGCAAAAGATGAATAGACATTTCTTCAAAAAGATGAATAATGGCCAATAAGCATGTGAAAATGTGCTCAATAACATTCGTTATTAGGGAAATGCAAATCAAAACACAATGAGATACCACTTCACCCCACTGAGATAACTCAATTAGAAAGACAAACAATAAAAAGTGTCAGCAAAAGTGGGAAACTGGATGAGAACTTTCATTCAATGCTGTGGGAATATAAAATCTTCTGTCTGTTCTGGAAAACATTTTGGTAGTTTTTCAAAAGTTAAAACAGTTATCATATGATCCAGTAATTCTACTCCAAGGTATATACTTAAAAGAAATGAAACCACACAAAAACGTATACCTGAATGTTCACAGCAGCATTATTCATCATAGCCGAAGTGGAAACAAGACCGCCAAAGCCAGCCCTGCCTTGGAACCTGACAAAGTTAAATGGAAGCCTACAAAACTGAGACGCATTTCCATGGGAGACATTTTGGTCATTCCAGGTGATGATGAACTATACCAATTGTTAGTGGCTGAGAAGAACCTCAGGAAAGTGCCAGCATCTTTTGACTTTTATTTTGGGGGGCTGCATCTACTACCACAACATGCAATATGGGTAACACTAGCACGGCTGGTTGGATTTGATTACCTCATGCAAATAAGTCATGCGATAATACTGATATTGATGATCATATGTATTGGGAGACTGAGTTAAAGCCTCCTCAGGATGTAATACCAATGGAAAATGAGTCTTTAGAAGAACTATATTTAGTTAACCATCAGCTCATTTCCAGATAAATAGTTCTGCAGAGGTCATATAAGGTACAAATAGCAGTAGATCAAAGGGGAGGATGATCTTGGGGACTCCTGAGATACACTGTAAATAACCCAGATATCCCCCAATGAATAAATGGATATACAAAGTGTGGTATACATACATAGGTACATACAATGGAAGAATATATGTACATACAATGGAACATTATTCAGCCATAAACAGGAATGAAGTACTGATACACGCTACACAATGAATGAACCTCAAAAATCCTTAGATTCCTGCTAAGTGAAAGAAGCCAGTCACAAAAGACCAGATATTGGATGACACATTTATATAAAATGTCCAGAACAGGCAAATCTAGAGCCAGAAAGCAGATTAGTGGTTGTCAGGGGTTGAGAGAAGGAGGAAATGAGGAGGGATTAAATGAATTAATGCATGTTAACACCTTAAACTTTGGGCAACTGCCCAATCGCACAGACAGTGCAGTCTCATTCATGGGTTACATGACAAAACAAAGAGAAAAGCCTGGGTAGAAATACCAACATGTATGTTAGGAAAAATATAAAACCTAAGTAAACAGAAAGACTACGTTCCTTAATGAGCAGATTCAATATTATAAGGCTGTCAGTTCTCCTCCCATATAATGCATACATGTAATGCAATTTTAATCCAAATGGCATGGTTATCTAGACAAGAAAAATTGACTGTAAAATTTATATGAAATAATAAAGGTGTGAGAATTGCAAGGAAAATTTTTAAGTGGAAAATTATTAAGGGAGAAAGGAGTGTGGAGACCCTGCTCCATATGGTAGAAGTCAAAGACAGCTAACCATCAATTCTTTCCCTTCCTCAACACATATTGCTTCTCAAGAGGTGAGAAGTAACTCCCCTCCCCTTGAATCTGGCTGCCTCGCTCGATCAATAGAATATGACATAAACTCCATTCTGGGAATTCTAGAATTGGATTTTTTTTTTTTTTTTTGAGACTGAGTCTTGCTCTCTTGCCCAGGCTGGAGTGCAGTGGCGTGATCTTGGCTCACTGCAAGACCTGCTTCCTGGGTTCATGCCATTCTCCTGCCTCAGCCTCCTGAATAGCTAGGACTATAGGTGCCCGCCACCATGCCTGGCTGTTTTTTTTTTGTTTGTTTGTTTGTTTTTTTTAATTTTCAGTAGAGACGGGGGTTCACTGTATTAGCCAGGATGGTCTTGATCTCCTGACCTCGTGATCTGCCCGCCTCGGCCTCCCAAAGTGCTGGTATTACAGGCGTGAGCCACCGCGCCCGACCTATTATTATTTTTTTAATATGTCACTAACTGTGAGCTATAAATTAAAACCTGTTTAGCCAGAGATGATGATTTTACAGTTAATGTTTAAACTAGAATTGACTAACAGAATCTACTCTATATAGAAAACAGGTTTTGAAAGGTCTACCAGGTGTAGATATAACTTTTTAATTTTTAAATCTGTAGCATTTATTTATTCACTGATGGTAAATACCAAATGTAGTAGGGCAAATTGTATGTAGAAATATTGTTTTTCCAGGTGTGACCCTGTGATTCTTCTCAGCCAAAATCATTGTAAAATTATGGCACAGCCAGCATAACTGTGGTTGTAATACTTAATTTTTTAAATTAAATATTTTTCTTGTCTAACCTTCTCTATATTTCATTGAGTATGTCCTTCTGCACATATCTTCATCCATCTTTATGATTCAAACTTTTCTAGGAGAAATTACTCCTTATTTTCTCTGCAGGACATGTGGGGTTGGGTGGCTGATGAATAGTAACCTGGCGAATTCCTCTGCCTGGAAAAATATCATCCAACTGATGGGTGTGTGGTTGTGAAAGCGAGCTTGATAACTATTAGCTGAGCAACTTGGGATCATATTAAGATAAAATTCATAAGGTATGTATCTTCCAATAAAATGCTATCATTAGAAAAATGCTATTTATTCCATAAGAGATGCAGTTTTCTAATCCTTATAGTAATTATAACTATTTCATTCCCTCTGGAAAGATAACAACAAAAAAAGAGAATGGAGTGCTGGTTATGGTAAAACTTTTAATATTTAACTTCTAATATTGGAAATAATCAAATGTATTTTATTTCTTTCTAGTCATAGAAAGGGCTTTTTTAATTGTATATTATGAAATTATAGCATTTGAAAAATTTTATCCTTTGCCTTATTTTAAAAAAGAAGTTTGCTTATATTGACTCTGTAAGCACTGTTTCTTTCAAACTTGTGGGATATAATTTTTTTCCCAATCATTCAAATATTAGGTATTAAACCTAGTATTTGGCATGACACTGAGTCCATGCAAATATCCTTTTCTCCAATTATCATAGTAAATGTACATCAATATTTACCACTTGAGGATTGAGTTTTCTTTACAGTGCTCTTTCTTTATTAAAATGAAAAAAATGAAGTATAGAATTTGTACTTAATGTGTTTTTCATTGATCTCTCTTTGACCTTATATTATGAATCGCTAGTACAATTTCAAAAAATAGTCAATGAAGATTCCTCTCATTGGAATCAATGAAGTACTTCTCAATGCCTGTACTCTTATTTCCTCCCTAAAAGTCTCCATAAAAATTAAATGTTGTGTTTAGATTTCTATTTTAATAACTGAAGCTTTATCTCTTTAACAGTTTAATATCTTCTGCTTTAGATTCCTAAAGTAAAAGCTTCCCTCCTATTTAAGACTTCTTTTTAGCTTATCAAAACTTTATACATAACCTCACAGAGACTGGAAGTTTAAAATTTAACACCATATTTTTTAAAAGTTTGAAGACTAAAATCTTTTATATTTTTATATTTAAAAAAGAAATTTAAGTTTAAATGGTACAGCAGAATCTTCTGAAGAATGGGATAGAGAGTGAACTTTGTAAAATTCTACTGCACCTCACTAATCATTAAGAAATAAACACATTAGGTTAAGAACTAAGAGGATATTAATTTAATAAATATTTTCGAGTAATGAATTATAGGAATATCAACAGTTCTGCTAATTTTTCTTTCACCAACTGGTGTTTCCTGAAACATAACTTAGGTTATTCTTAAATAGAATGAGTTCAATAACTCTGTTAGGAAAAAAACTAAAATAAATCCAGGTGTCCCCCCAAAAATTTATGAAACTTTCAGGACAAATTCTAATCATAAAGTACTGCATGTTTTTAGATATGAAATCGAACAAATAAAGATATTAAGACCCATGAAAATTTTAGCGTGGTTATTTTCATTTGTGTAAGCATATGAAGTTAGCAAGAAAATTGTCACTGTGTGTTAATGCGGTGACAGACTTCAATGCAGTGTTGCTACAAGTTCTCGGACTAGCAACTTCCTACAAGAAGGATGTGAGGACTGGCGATGCAACAGTCAACTTTGTATTCTCTATATCATGGAAAGAGGTATGGCATTGAATAGCAGAAAGATTCCATAAAGGTAAGTTTAAGAGAATTTGACCTTCAGTCAATCTCTATTTCAGGCATGAATGCAAAAAATGCAGGCTATATGCACAATCTGCAACCGTACAGGGTGCTGCTTGAAAAACACTTTAAAAAGATGAAATCTCAGACTAGAAAAAAAAGAATGGACAAAAATCACAGAACAGAAGATAAATCTGCATCTGCAAATTACACTTTTTTTTTTTTTTCTGAGATGGAGTATCGCTCTGTACCAGGCTGGAGTGCAGTGGCACCATCTCGACTCACTGCAACCTCTGCCTCCCGGGTTCAAGCGATTCTCCTGCCTCAGCCTCCCAAGTAGCTGGTAGTACTGGAGTGTGCCACCATGCCCAGCTAATTTTTGTATTTTTAGTAGAGATGCGGTTTCACCATGTTGGCCAGGCTGGTCTTGAACTACTAAACTCACATGATCCACCTGCCTCCGCCTCCCAAAGTGCTGGGATTACAGGCGTGAGCCACCACGCCCGGCCGACTCTCTCAAGTTTTCTTTGGTACAAATAACATTTTCCATTTATCTGGCATCAGAAAATTGGTGGGGTTTTTTTTTTCTTCTTCTTCCTTCTTTCTTCTTCCTCCTCCTCCTCCTCCATTTGTTCATATTAAACTGGCTACCCATGGTAGCCAACAGGGCAACATTAAAAAGAAAAAAAAAAAAAAAAAGCATGTCCCCATATAATGGCCTGGGAGTGGAGACCAGTGACTCAAAAGCAGAAGGCTGGTCCCAAAACGTCAAACTTCTGCAGCCTCAGCTTCAGGTGGGGAAGGCAGTGCTCACTCAGGGAAAGAGCCAAAGGAGAAACAGTGCAGCTCTTGCCCCAGTCATTGTCCTAAGGCCAGGCAGCTCCTCAGATGACCTGCACCAGATTACACCACATGCAGCAGCTGGGCTGAAGGATGCTGTTCCCAGTGGGTTTCTGCAGGGGAGGTTCTGATTCCCTTAGCTGACGAATATGATCCTAGGTTTCCTTATGATTTATGAGAAAGTAATGAAACGCCAAAGAGAGGAATGACAGACACAGCAGGAGCTAGAAATACAAAAGGAAATAGAAGAAAGGGAAAAGAGACCTAAAAACAGGCAGAAAGCTAGGGGGGTTCTGATCAAGGCGACCAGATCCAGATTCTGACGAAGATGAAGATTAGGAAACAGAGAGGAGGAAAAGAAGTAGGGCGGAGCTGCCATTGCCCCACCCACTTCCCTGGTAGAGAAAGAGTCACCCCGAGATTTTCCTTATGAAGAGGATTCAAGACTTCAATCACGGTCTTCCAAAGCTGCCATTCCTCCCTTAGTGAAGGAGGAACAGGACAGACCGAGATCTCCAAACCGGCCTAGTAGCTCCTTCCTCTCTAACGTGGTGGGAACGTGTGATGACAACATCATGCAGAAGCTGCCAAGCCTGGAAGGCTATAGGGCCTCAGGGAGCATTCAGCAGGGTTGCGCGCATCTTCCCGGGTGGGGAAGACCAGCAAACCTGGCGGTAAGATCATCATGGGCGACGCCGCGGAGAAAGATGCATTGAAGAATCAGGTACAAATCCACTGACTGAAATACTTGAGTCCTACTAACGTGGTCCTACTAAGGAGCATGGTTGGTGCAGGGAAGGTGGATGAAGACTTGGAAGTTGAAACTAGGGAAGAATGTGTGATTACATATTTTTCAGTTCATATGGTTTCCTATGAGACATAGCATCATAAAGGATAAAATAAGTAAAACTGAAAAGAGTACAGTTAATCTAGTTTTAATAATGAGTTCGTTTTGTTATGCTTTTTTTTTTCTATTGTCAATTTATATTGGCTCAGAGAAAACAGGCTTGATGGATAAAGTCCATTGTATTTTGCACTTTGCCATGAAAAATATGGCAAAGTTAAATTGTGTGATATGTGAACTTCTTGGTGCCCCTGATGATGAAGCAGTACAGACATTTTTAGAATTTGAGAGTTGAGTCAGCAATTAAAGCTGTTGTTCGCTTGAATAGAAGGTATTTTGGTGGACAGGTGGCAAGAGGATGCTTTTACAATTTGGACAAATTCAGGGTCTTGGACTTGGTGGAACAAGTTTGATTTTAAGAACTAGAGCATGAGTCATCTCCGGTGACCCTTAAATGACCAGCAGGCTAAGAAAAGAAGGAAAAAGGTCACAGCCTTCACGGCTGTTGGATACTGAGACTGTTGGAAAGACTTCCAAGGTATACAGTGATTGATCCCTTTTCATTTTGTGGTTTTTAAATATTGTATAAAAAATCCAAATCCTTTTAAATAAATAAATAACATGTGCAGCTGACTAGTTTCAATCATTGGTGGATATTATACTGTAGGAATGAAATTAGTGTCTGCAGCTGTACATATTCAGGCCATTCTATATAAGCTAGTTAGGAAGAAAATACTGTGAATTTTATCCATCAAGCCTGTTTTCTCCAGGCCAATATAAAACAAATGGAAAGGAAAAAGAAACATAATAAAAAGAACTCATTATTAAAACTGGATTACAGGATTAATTTTTAATCTTTTCAGTTTCACTTATTTGATTCTTAGTGATGCTATGTGTCATAGGAAACTATAGGAACAGAAATGTCCCAAGAATTAAATTTGCTGAGAAAACAGAAAAGGGCTTATTAGTCTATTTCAATACACTGCACAGCATTCAAGAAGAATTTGGATCATGTGGTCTTTAAATTACTAAAATGAGTAATGAATACTGGCGGAACCAAAGGCTATTTCTATGTGAGGAAATCATTTTGCGTTTATATGCATCAGTAAAATTTAACAACCAGCCTATGCTGTTAAACATGGTGGTTAGAGCTGGTGTTTCCCAAAGTTTACTACACAGATGGGTAAATAAAGTTACAAAAGCACACACAAGGAATGCAAAATTCACTGGAAAAACTGGGTATGTTAAGAATATTTAAAAAACTGAATTTTACGCTGGGCATGGTGGCTCATGCCTGTAATCCCAGCACTTTGGGAGGCTGAGGTGGGTGGATCACCTCAGACCAGCCTGAACAACATGGCAAAACTTTGTCTCTACAAAATACGAAGAAAACAACAACAAAAATTAGCTGGGTGTGGTGGCCCCGGCCTGTAGTCCCAGCTACTCTGGAGGCTAAGGTGGAAGAAGTGCTTGAGCCTGGAGAGGCAGAGGCTGCAGTGAGCTGTGATTGCTCCACTGCACTCCAGCCTGGGCAACAGAGTGACTCCCTGTCTAAAAAAAAAAGCAAAACAACAAAACACACACCACCCCCCTAAATTTTATAAAGCAAATCTAAAAGCAAAAATGAAAATTGCCTAACAATAACAAAATGGGACAGTAGAACTGATCAAATTTGGTATATTTATGTAACAGAATATATATTCTTTTAAAAAATTATTAGTAATATTTTTCTAACCTTACATATATGATCTATTTCACAGCAAAAATGAATTAAATTGTGATATGAGTAAAACTAACTGAAAAGCATTTCTAACACTAGCATGTATATATTTATGGAAATGTGTTCTTGGATAACGGGACGTTATAAAATCTCACCTGGAGAATTTAAACCATAAAGGTGATACTATATTTATACTTTGACAAAGCATTTTCTGTAATCAACTTTATTTAGTATCACTTAAAAAAGGGAATGGTATTTTCATTCTTATACCTTTTAGTGCTTCCTAAATATTTTACTTTTGAAATGATAGGTCTTGGATATATTGGCTTATTTGTTTTTTGTTATAAAATCTGTCATCTGTAGCAAATGTTTTAATACAATTCGGAGCACATATGCACACCTCGGAATATGAGGAAAGAAAACAATCAGAAACTTTGCAGATTGACATTGTCTGTTTTCACAGTTGCTCTGTGGAAAGTTTGCTTTGAGGACTGTCAAAGAGTTTAGAAAATGAGATTTATAATTTCCATGCTGACAGCCAATTTTAGGGATGAATTTTACTTTCATATTGTCCCGTCTCCAACATAATTTTAAAGGATTCTGGAAAAAAAATAGTAAAATGCAAAACTATACTAATACTCTCAGGAAGCATCTCAAGCATTGATTAGCAAATGTATCTTATTATTTACAGTTAAATCACATTTCTAATGACCATGACTTTCTATAAAACATCCCTGGGGAGAAGATTTATTGCACCCTTCAGACTTCCCACCTGACTGCCTCCTTAGGCTGCAGTGTCTCTTGGTTGTACTCAGTCATTGACTGAGCTGGCAACTATTCTGTTTATCATTGTCTAGGAAAGGCTGATGTGCTCCCCGACTTAGTAAAATGTTTCACCGCATCATTACTGGGCAATAAAAATAAGCTGAAATAACCGACTTAGTTAAACTATTAGTCACTTTGGGCAAAACATGGCCTTTTCTTCGTGAGGCAGGCACATCAGTAAGAGATGTTCAGAGGAGCCAAGGCCTGGGGACACCTGTGTGGTGCCAGAAACTAGCACATAAAGCAGTGAAAAGGTAACGGCACTCATTTAGCATTGTTACACCCACTGGGCACGGTGATGAAGGAAGCTCCATAAAGGGTGGTCTATCTAAAACTGGTTCCCGAGGTGATCCTGTGGCCTATCTGGAAGACATGCATTTCAGTCCTTAATTCGGGCAGTCTTTTTCTTAACAACCCTAAAGTGGATCCACAAGTAATTTATAGAACATACTGTTTTATTTACCCGGAATTGGAAGAGGATTTCAAATGTCTGTTCCCGCCACCATGCAAATTATGTAAAATGGGTGCTGGATTGACCTGACTCCAGCATTCAATCACGTATGCGCCCTACTCAAACACACCAGTACATCCTTTAATTATAATTCATTGCTCAAATAAGGTTATTTAAAATTTTTAAAAGGGATTTATGGTGAGTAGGCAGTAGAGAAGGGGTTTGGCTTCAAGTTTCAGCCCCAGGTGGGGAGGGCCTGTGCAGGAAACATGGTGTAAGCAGCCTCAAATTTTGCAGGTGCAGCTCAATTCTAGGGCCTCTGTCTCTCCAAGCATGCTTCTCCTGTGTGTTGGTCCCAACATCTTCCCAGGCTCCCTGCACCCCACATTCCCTTTTTATATGTATGGTCATCATTTGGATTAAGCCCACTTTAATGTGGACCCTATTTTAACTCTACTTACCCTGCAAAAAGATCCCATTCCAAACAAGGTCACATTCTGTGTCTATGTATAAAATTTGAAGGAAAACAATTCAATCTATAATACTCTCATCTCTGCATGACAACTCTAATTTATGTATATACAATTTGGGCTGTGGCTGAGTATCTATTCTCAAACGTAAGGGCTCCTGCCTCACTCTTCTTGTGCTGGGTTGGGACTTTGAATCCATGGCGTGCGGCATGCATGCACGCGCGACCTGCGATCAGCCCGGTCACAAACTGGCGGTTCGGCGGAACTGCAGCGCCATTAAAATCGGGCGTCATAACCGTAAACAAAATGCATTGATGGTTTGATTTCTGTGCCAAACCGCATATGTTATATTTTTTTTTGAGATGGAGGTCTTGCTTGTCACCAGGCTAGAGTGTAATGGCATGATCTCGCTTCACTGCAACCTCCCGGCCCCAGATCTTGGCAATTCCTGTTCCCTGTGCTCTGAGTCGCTTTTGGGATTACAAGTAACTCATCATGCCCAGCTTAATTTTTTGTATTTTAGAGATAGGGTTTCACCATGTTGTGGCTGGAATTTTGGAACTCCTTTGACCCTGGTGATCCAACGCACCTTGGTCTCCCAAAGTGCTGAGATTACAGGGTGAACCACTGCGCCCTGACCAGACAGATGATGATATGGAGATATGATGATAGATTTTTTCAGCATATCTCAGCGTAGTTTGAGAAAGTGCTCTTTTGGTTTGTTTGTTTGTTTGCTCTTGTTTTGGGGCCATTGTGGTCCAAGGGTTCAGAACTGAAAGGTCAGAGGCACACGGAGACAACTCAACAACACATATGATCATCAGTGATTTAAAGAAGGTACTGGAAATCATGGAATAAGAACAAGAAGAGATTACTTTCCAGGGCGCTCAGAAAGTTTCTAAAAAGAGGTGCCATTGACCCTGGCCTTAGTATTGTGATGGAGACATTACAGAGCTGGTAGGAAGGAGAAGAAGGAGAAGGAACAACTGGAGCACACTTGGGGTGAAAGGAGCGGCACTTTCCTGTGGGAGCTGCAGACTCGGTTTTGGAGGAAGAGTTAGGAGCCAGGATCTTGTCAGGAATAATTCTGTGTCCAAGTGCAGAATCGTGGTTTTCTCCATGACTGCCAGTAACTCCATTTCTCAATCATGATGGTAACGCTTTTTTTTTTGGCTCCAAATCCCAGAGATTGGCAGTACTGAAGACACATTACAATAATTAACTTTTCAACTTTGAGATGATTTTTACAAAGTACCAAGAACAGCTGTTTGGCATGTAGCAGTGCGGCATGAGTGTCTCGTAAATGAATTAAACAAAATATCTCTCCAACACACACACGGTAATTCTTGCTGCATGTCAGCCTCCACTTCTCCCTCCATTATCTGGTGCCGTGAAGCTGAGGCAGCCGGCTTGAGCGAAAGCTTTCAGATCTCACTCCAACAAAGAGCTTTGATTGAGTCACTTAGTATAAAGTGTTTTATCTGGCTAGAGAAATCCAATCAAGTTTTATTAATTACTAAGAAAAATATCTATGCAATGGATTAATCTTTGATCAAAACTATGTGTGAATTGGAAACATATTACACATATGGAGAGCAGTTTTATGGAATAAAAATGATCTATGCGTGGCATAACTGACATTGTCTTTGTATTTTGGGGGGGGATAAGGACGGAGTCTTGCTCTGTCATCAAGCTGGAGTGCAGTGCCACAATCTCGGCTCACTGCAATCTCTGCCTCCTAGGTTCAAGCAATTCTCCTGCCTCAGCCTCCCGAGTAGCTGGGATTACAGGTGTGTGCTGCCTCACCCAGCTAGTTTTTGTATTTTTAGTATAGATGGAGTTTCATCATGTTGTCCATGATGGTCTCGATCTCCTGAGCTTGTGATCCTCCCCTCTTGGCGTCCCAAAGTGCTGGGATTACAGGAGTGAACCACCTTGCCCAGCCTATAAATAATTTTTAAAACAGTTATAGACTATATAGATAGCTTAGCAATTATAAAGTTGTATTTATCAAGTATGTCACCAGGTAAACATTTTACGCTATGCAAAAGGGAGCAAACCTCCGAATCTGTCATGCAGGGTCACTGGTGGAACTCACAGCAACAGGTTTGATAAAGCAGAGGAGGGAACCGGGCTTCTGTGTGCTTTAGAGAGAGTGAAACATGAGGCGTCACAGGCAGAGAAAACTGTTTTTCAGAAAGAAAAGAAAGGGGACATGACAGCCCAGCAGTAGCTGGAAGAGTGCTTCTCCGTGGGTGCTGCAGGCTTGAGCTGCTGTAAGTGGCTATGCTTGGAACAGAGGATCTGGATAGGAGAATGGGAAAGGGATTGCTGGAACCAGGGGTGGGCAGGAACAGAAGTCTGGAAACCAGAATGACCTAGGGTTTTCTCTCATGATCTCATTCCCAATGTTTCATGTCTATAAAGTAGTAAGCATGTATATACTGTTTAGAGGCACCTACGGTTACATACTATACTCATATACAACACTTGCATTGTACAAAGTACACATAGTAGGTGTGGCATGTAATAAGGTACCCTCCTATATTTTCTTCTAAAAGATTTTTAAATATTTGCATCTCAAATTTAAGTCATTTGTCCATTTAGATCTGGCCTTTGTGTGATAGGGATCCATTTTGGGGATAGAGACCCATTCTGATACTTTCCCATATGGACACCAATTGCTCATACAATGGATTATATAGACCCTTTCTGACTATTCTGTAATGTTAGCTAGGGCATAAATCAAGATTTTACACAAGCATAGACTTTCACAATAGCAATTGGTGCTGTCATAATTATAACTTCACAGTAAATCTGGTACATGATAGACTCACATAAGCTCCACCTCCCACCTTTGCACACTTTATTCTTCTATGGGATTGTCTTAGTTATACTAGGCCCTTTTCTCTTCCATATAAGCTTTGGAAGCAGTTTAGTGACAATGGTACTCTTGTCTTTTTCTTGATTTTAAAAGGAGTGACTTCAATATTTTTAGCCACACGATATGATAGGTGCTGTAGGTTATTTGTTGACTTCTTTTATCAGGTTAAGGAAGTTACCCTTTATTCATAGGTGGAAATATCATGAATAATTTAATTTTTGTAAAATAATTTTATAGGCCTTTTGAGTCTATCATATAATTTTTGTCTTTAATTTGTTGATAAGGAGATAACTTCAGTAGATTTTGTAACATCAAACTAAATTTGCATTACTAACCGAGCTTGTTCATGGTTTTTATACATTGCTGGTATACTTCCTAGCATTTTGTTTACAATATTTGTCTCCATGTGCATGGATGAGGTACACCATAGTAAGGTTATCCTAGTCTCATATGAATTAAAGAATGGCCTCTTTTTCTCCCGTTGCAGATAATTAGTGTAACATTGGAACTACTTGTGACATCATCTGGGCATCATGTTTTCTTTGTAGAATTATTAATTATCAACTCAATTACTTTAATGGTAAGATTTCCATCCAGATTTTCTACATTTGAGTCAATTTTGATCAGTTATATGTATCTAAAAATTTGTTAATCTCACTTATTTACAAATGCATATATATAGTTGTCTTATTACTTAATGAAATCGATCATAAATATAAAAGTATGTATGTACAGCTTAAGAAGAATATAAAATGAGCATATGTGTCCTACCTTCAGGTTATGAAATAGAATATTTCCAGTATCTTAGAAACTCCCATTGCCGTTCTTCAATGCCACTCACTCTTTCCACAAGAGGTAAACACTATCCCTAACTTCCTGTTAATCATTCCATTGCTTGTCATTATAGACCGTATATTGTTTAGTTTTGCATGTTTGACTTTTTTAATAAGTGAAACTAGGTATTTTTTCTTATGATCAGCTATGCATACACACAAACATGTATATGCATATATATATACACACACACATAGACACACATTTTTTAGAGCAGTTTAAAATTCACAGCAAAACTGAGCAGAAGGTATAGATTTCCCATATATTTCCTGCCCCTGACACATGCATAGCCTCCCCCATAATAAACATCCCCCACCATAGTGGTGCATTTATTACAATTAGTGAACCTACATGATACATCTTATAGTTTGCATTAAAGTTCACATTCGGGCTTGGACAAATTTACGATGACAAGTATTCACTATTAAAATATCATACACGTGCTTTCACTGCCCTAAGCATCCCCTGTGCTCTGGTTATTCATCCGTCTCTTTCCCCTGGAAACCACTGTTTTTGTTTTGTTTTGTTTTGTTTTGTTTTTCTACCTCTATAGTTTTACCTTTTCCAGAAGGTCATATAGTTGGAAGTGATAGTATGTTGCCTTTTTATATTGGCTTCTTTCACTCTGCAATACGCATGTAAGCTTCCTCTGTGTCTTTTCGTGGCTTGACAGCTCGTTTTTTTGTTGTTGTTGTTGTTTTTTATCATTGAATGGTATTCAATTGTCTGGATGTAATACAATTTGTTTATTCATTCACCTACTGAAGTAAATCTTGCTTGTCTCCAAGTTTTTGCAATTATAAATAAAGCTTCCATAAACATCTGTGTGCAGGTTTCTGTGTGGACATAAGTTTTCAACTCCTTTAGGTATATACCAAGAAACAAGATTGCTGGGTCATATAATAAGAGTAGATTTAGTTTTCCAAGAAGTCACAGAACCATTCTCCATTTTGTATTTCCATCAGCACTGAATGAGAGTTCCTGTTGCTTCACATCCTTACCAGCATTTGGTGTTGTCAGGGATCTGGATTTCTGCCATTCTAATATGCGTGCAGTGGCATCTCATTGCAGTGCTATATTTGAGAATGTGAATAGCTGCAGTTCGTTCACTCTTAGTGCTATGAGATACTCTATTATTGGAATATATGATCATTTAGTTGCCAATTCCACTATCTACCCATATTGAGAGATAATTGCATTGTTTCCAGGTTTTTAAAACTGTGAACATTCGGATATGTCTCTAGTTAAACTAATGCAATAATTTTTCTGGGGCATATATCAGGCTGACTAGGTTGCACTAGGTTGTAGTGAAGCCATTGGGTCATAGGTATGAGCTAATATCTGTTTTCCAAATGGCTGTCCTACTTGCATGGGATGAATACTTCTATGGTTCTTTATCCTTGCCAATACGACACGTTTCAGAACTTCAAAAAAAAAAAAAAAACACACACACACACACACACACACACACAAAAATGTCAATATGTGTGAAAGGGCATCTAATTGTTAATTTTCATTTTCATGATTATTATGAGGTTGCTCACTTTTTCACATGCTATGTGCTATTTGTGCTAACTTCTTAATAGAGGTGTTATTTTTCACTTATTTATAGGGGGCTTTTATGTATTCTGGATACCAAACCCTTCTAGGTAAGATGTGTTGCAAATATTTCTGCCAAGTTTTGCGTTTTTTTCACATTGCAGTATCCTTCAATAAATAGAAGTCTTAAATCTTTATGTGATCAAGTTAATTTTTCCTCTTGCAGTTTGTTCTTCTTCCCTATTTCAACATAAAAGAGATGCTCCCCAGTTTTTTCTAAAAATGTTGAGAAGCTGTCTTTACCCATTAAAATATATTTCTATGTTTGGTCTCTAGGATTAAGTTTCAATTTCATTTTTTTCCCTTATGGAGATCAGCGTCCCAGCGATGCTTATTGTAAAATTTACTATCTTCACTTAACTACAGTAAAAGCTGTGTTACAAAATATGTTTACAAGTATGTGTGAAAAATATATTTATCTTTATGACTGTACTCAGATTAATTAGCTTCCAGGTCTACTGTGCCGGAGCCAGTTCCTTCTAGTGGGTTCGTGGTCTCACTGACTTGAAAAACGAAGCCGTGGCCCTTCACTGTATTACAGCTCTTGAAGATGGCACGGATCTAAAGAGTGAGCAGTAGCAAGCGGACCTTCACGGTGAGTGTTGCAGCTATGAAAGATGGCATGGACTCAAAGAGTGAACAACAGCAAGGTTTATTGGGAAGAGCTAAAGAACAAAGCTTCCACAACGTGGAAGGGCACCCAAGCAGGTTGCTGCTGCTGCTGGGTTGGCAGGGGTTGGGGGGCAGAGGGACAGCTTTTACCCCCTTATTTGTCCCCTCCCATGTTTTGTTTCTGTCCTACCAGACTGCCCTTTATTCAACCCTCCATGCGATTGGCTACTTTTAGAATCCTGCTTATTGGTGCATTTTGCAAACCTCTTGTAAGATAGGAAAGTTCCTGATTGGTGTGTTTTACAATCCTCTTGTAAGACAGGAAAGTTCCCCAAGTCAGCGCTCCACCCAGGAAGTCCAGCTGGCCTCACCTGTCGCTACCAGATTAATATTATATAATCACCCTGGTATTTGTCAGGCCCGTAGATAGTGTGAATTCAAACCCGAACCAGTATGGCTATTGTCTTGTATTTAGAAATTACCATACTTTTTAATTTTTCGTTTTTTTGTCTACCCTATTGGGACCAAGGCAAGCATATATTTTCACTTTCTTCTTATGGGGTGGGATTTTCCTAGCCCAGGCACTTAGCATGCTTCTCTTTAGAAATCCTAGATTTATGCAGAAGGCATTTTAGCCTATATTCCTCTCTACATGGGCATCAGCCTCTGTCTCCTGAATTAGGTGCTCATGGGTCTGGGCCAATAGTTACTGGGAGACACCCCAGGGCAAATGCCAAATGAGGCACTCACAGCTCTGGATTCAAACTTTTTTGCGCTTCTAGATATCTGAAAATTGTCCTTACTTTGACCCAGCCCATGCATTAAAGCAGATGCTTTTAAATATTTTATGATGCATGCTTTAGGAAAGGGTCTGTCTGGATATTTTTTCTTTCAATTTGCATTTTTCATTCAATTCTTCTTTCACACTATCCTAAGCGTTAATCAACTCTTGTCATTTATGAGAGTTAGCACAAAACTTTGCTATCCTGTTCATTATCACCATTTCATTTTGTTGTGCATAGCCCAGGCTATTTATCTAAAAATGTTTAAAGAAATCTAAGGCCTTGAAGGATTCTTTCTCAAGGACTGTACTGTTTGTATTTCGGGAAATGCTCATTTGTTCCCGTTTCACTTTCTTCTTGGGTCACGGTCTTTGATGACTGCGACCTTACAGAGGATGACAAAAGAGGGCCCACACTGAGACAATGACACCTGCTTGCCCCTTTGGATTTTATTTTCTTAGTGTTCCCAGAATATTAATAGAATGTCAAAAACAAATTAATATCATCAGAATGTGCGCCTCACTTAAAATTTCTCTCTCTAATAGGTTTTTGTTTCCTAGTTCCTTTGGTACCCTAATGTTTAGGTAAATAGTCTCTGAGGAAAGGATGTGGAAGTCATAGCAAAATATACGCTGGACTTGAATGAAAATATCTGTTTCATAAAAGTTAAGCAGGCAACAAAAATTTACCTTTTTTAACCTAAATTATCTAAACATATATTTGCTTTTCTGCTTCATTGAAAGATATTTGAGATTGAATGTTTCTGAGACAGATTTCGGAATGCCCTCTCTCTAAAATATATTTCTTACCCTTTGTGGACTAAACAGTTATTTAAAAATGAACTTAATGATTGCTAATTACTAAGTTATCTAAACAGTTATTTAAAAAAACTTAATGATTGCTAATTACTCAGTTATTTGTAATGCATTTCAAATTAACTTTATTGTCTAAACCTTTTAACACAAATGTATGAAATTATGAAACAGAGAATTGGCTATTTTTGTTCAAATGTTTGTTCTCATAAGACTTAAAATATCACTCAGCTATATGATTAAAAATGAAGGGCTGCAGTCATTAAATTATTTCCCACTTATTTGTGGTATTTCTCCATATTAAAGGAGACAAACAGTGCTCTTCAAATCTGATGATAGTTCTATTGATAGTGGCCATCACAAGTTATGCATTATTAATAAGGTAAAGGCGTGAATAAAATTTCTCCCTTTCTTTTCACTCAAAAACTACAAGTATAATTCTTTGATAAGATGCCCTAACCATGATTTGTGATGCCAATCATAGAAGGAAAGAGGATGTTGAGAAACAATAAAATCACTACTTTAAAACATTCTGTGCCTTAATATTTTGATGGCAATATTGGTCATACTATAAATTCGAAAATATAAATTTTAATCTAGATTGACTTTACTCTACTAGTGATTATAAGAGCTTTATCCAAGAGAAACACTTGCATTTTTATTCCTACTGTTTCTTAGAAAATGTGAAACTCCTTATTATTTTTTTAATTTTAAGAATTCCACTTCCTAGATAAGCAGAATATAGAGCCAACTGTTATGTTCTGGTTGTTTTTAATGGGTATATTTGTGTTCTCCCCCAAATTATAATTTATTAATCTCTAAGTTCAATTAGATGAATTGATTACTTTTCATACACCATTGACTAAAGGAAACCTAATTTTACATGTAATTCAAGGGCATCTGTGAATAAGAACATTTTTAAATTAAAGCAACACATGTGCATGAAAAATCATTCAAACAGTTTGATGGGCAAAAAAAATCAGTGGAAACCAGGAATTTTTTTTTCCTTCCACAGACCTTGGTCCTCTTTTGCAGAGTTAGGCAAGGTTTATCATACTTTTTTTTTTTTTTTACTATATGCTATTCTCTTGAACTGTAAATAATATTATATAATCACCTAATTTGTTTTATCAATTTTAAGTAATATCCTTTGACTTTTTATGAATGATAGAGAATATAGCTCATATACCCTAGTTTCTTTTGTTTTCTTTCTTTTCTTTTTTTTTTTTTTGAGACGGAGTCTTGCTCTGTCGCCCAGGCGGGAGAGGAACGATCTTGGCTCACTGCAAGCTCCGCCTCCTGGGTTCACACCATTCTCCTGCCTCAGCCTCCCCAGTGGCACCCACCACCATGCCCTGCTAACTTTTTGTATTTTTAATAGAGATGGGATTTCACCATATTAGCCAGGATGATCTCGATTTCCTGACCTCGTGATCCGGCCACCTTGGCCTCCCAAAGTGCTGGGATTACAGGCGTGAGCTACCGCACCCGGCCCATTTACCCCACTTTCTTCTTCTAAAACTGTATTTCCAATTTAGTCTTTAATCTATAATTTTAAGGGATTTTTAAAAAGCTGCTTCCTCTAAATAATATACTTACAGTGCTTAATTCTTTGCTTAAATAATATACTGTTTAAATATATGGTCCATCCAATTTGAACACCACTGATTGGCTCAGTAGGATGTGGAGATTAGTATACAATTTCCCTCCCCTCCAACAGTCCCTGTCATAGCTTTAGACTTGTATCAAATATGGTTCTATGCTTGAATTTTCACATTTTATGTAAATTACATTCTATTTTGTAATTATAATAAAGTCTGTGCTTTGTTCATAGGTTAATTTTGATCATGGAATCTCAAGTGAATTGACAGCATCATTATTAGGTTTTCTTTTTTTTTTCAAACCACAGTCACAGGTGGCGTAATTTGATTTTGTGAAGGCAATGAAATGATAACACAGATACACTGAAGCCTCCCAAAAGAATCCTGTTTCCAAGATTCAAGAAGACGGATTAATGTTTTTCCATTAATTATTTGAAATTATGCCATTTTTCACTATGTGCCATCAATTTTAAAGCACTTCTGAAAAGAGATAACAATCTACAATAGCTGACATTTTAAATTCATAAAAATATAGTATTTTCTTCAATTTGCATACATTTATGATGCATTATTTCTTATTTCCCAGGAATTTTACTTATCTTTGTTTTGAATGATTAAAAAGGAAACATAGCACCTTTTTTCAGCACATCATCAAGGTAGCCTAATTATTCTTCTTCTCTTTATGAAGGAATTGAATTGGGACAGACAGCTTGCCAGGCCTGCTGCCACTTGTCAGCATTGCATCCCTACAGTCAACCACACTTGCATCTAATGACCATCTCTTTTATTAAATTTCTTTTGCACCTTTTCTTCCTGAATGAATGCAAGATAGTTAATTTTCCTGTTCACTTGCATGTCTCAAGAAGGTTTTAATTCTTTTTATATTGCATTAATATTTAACTTAAGTTTATAATTGCAAAATAATTTATACTCAGAACATTGAAGACTCCTTTGTTTTGTAACATCCTGTCAAAATGATGAGATGACAGATCATCCTCTAGGGAAAAATTGGTTTTGATTGGCATCAGCCTTTCCAACAGCAATGCTGGAGACAAGAATAAAATGGAGTAATATTTTTCAAGGATTAAAAGGAAACAAATTTTAATCCTTGAATTGTTTGCAGCCAAAATCTTTTAAATATGAAAGCACAGAAAAAGACATTATAAAATAAGGCCTCAAAAGTTTTATTTCAAACAAATCCCTTAGAAAATGCCTAGAGGACATACTCCAGTAAGAAGAGAAATACACCGTGGTGTTAGAATTGAGGGTTCAAGAATCAATGGTAGTGGTGTTTATCATATCCTAAAAAATACATGAAAACATAACATTGAAGACAACCCCGAGTAAATTTCAGAAAGCACCCCCTTCAACAAAGGGCTGTCGTAACGGAGAAAGCAAAACCAGAGGTGGCAAGAGGAGGCTAGAGTACTTACTTGGTTTGCTGAGATGAGATTAATTTTGAAACATGTAGGAAATAGAGAAAATTAACATAAATAATGATATAACCACCATTACAATGTTAAAAATTTCCAGATTTCAAACAAATGGAAAAAGATTTGATCTATAGAGTGAGAGGTACAAATAGGAAAAAAGAAACAGTAAAGAAAGTATGAAAAATTATAAAATGAGATGACAGAAATAAGTCATAATAGAACAATAATTACATAAATGAAAGTTTAAGATTGTCAGGTAAAATTTTTAAGTGTCAAAAAACACACAATATAACCTATTGAAAATAAATTAGTGGAAAAAATGTAGCAGGAAAATATGAATAAAAAGAGCTAGGTCCAATTTTTGATAAAAATTTGAATTCAAGTTGATAATATCCTAAAGAAGGAAAAGTCTGTAGACCAATAGAAGAAATAGCAGATGCACAGGTGTGCTCACAAACATGCACGCTCATGACGCTAGTGATACAAACTCAAATTCCCATTACAGTTGTACACAAACATTATGACCGACAAGAAGAAAGTTACTTTAAGCCCACTTGGAGCATTAAGACAAATTTACCATGTGAATCCATAAGTGAACCCTGAGTTACTTCTGTGAAGGAATGTAGAATGATATCATAAGTGAATTTCATATAGCACTCAAAGCTCCCCCTCTACATGGTTCAGGATAGACTTGAGTATCCACGGTTCTGGAGTGGAATGGAGGAGAAAGGAAAGGCACATTCAGATAAAGAAAATGTGTACAGAGCACACTAGGGATATCAGAAGAGGCTGCTCATGGCCAGGCGTGGTGGCTCATACCTGTAACCCCAGCATTATGGGAGGCCGAGGTGGGTGGACCGCCTGAGCTCAGGAGTTCAGGACCAGCCTGGGCAGGAAGGCAAAACTCCATCTACAACAAAGATACGAAAAAATTAGCTAGGCATAGTGGCACATGCC
>NW_022161053.1:0-235 GCF_008728515.1 Papio anubis | reverse complement strand
GAAGGAAGGAAGGAAGGAAGGAAGGAAGGAAGGAAGGAAGGAAGGAAGGAAGGGAAAGAAAGAGAAAAGAGAGAAAGAAAGAAAGAGAAAGAAGAAAGAAAGAGAGAGAGAGAAAGAAGAAAGAGAAAGAGAGAAAGAAGAAAAAGAAAGAAAGAGAGAAAGAAGAAAGAGAAAGAGAGAAAGAAGAAAGAGAGAAAGAAGAAAGAAAGAGAGAAAGAAAGAAAGAAAGAAAGAG
>NW_022161052.1:0-235 GCF_008728515.1 Papio anubis | reverse complement strand
CTCCTCTCCTCCTCCTCTCTTCCTCTCCTCCTCCTCCTCTCCTCCTCCTCTCTTCCTCTCCTCCTCCTCCTCTCCTCCTCTTCTCTTCCTCTCCTCCTCCTGTCCTCCTCTCCTCCTCCTCTATTTATCCTCTCCTCATCCTTTCCTCCGCCTCCTCTCCTCCTCTCCACCTCCCCCTTCTCCTCCTCCCATTTCTCCTCCTCCCCCTTCTCCTCCTCCTCCTCCTTCTTCTTCT
>NW_022161051.1:0-236 GCF_008728515.1 Papio anubis | reverse complement strand
GAAAGAAAGAAAGAAAGAAAGAAAGAAAGAAAGAAAATAAAAGAAAATAAAAGAAAAAAGAAAACTAGTGTTGATGAGGCTGTAGAGGAATTAAAATTCTCACATGGCTGTGTGTAGTGGCTCACGCCTATAATCCCAGCACTATGGGAGGCTGAGGTGAGAGGATCACTTGAGCCCAAGTGCTCGAGACCAGTCTGGGCAACATAGTGAGACCCCCATCTCTACAAAAAATAAAA
>NW_022161050.1:0-236 GCF_008728515.1 Papio anubis | reverse complement strand
TCTACTCATCTGACAAAGGGCTAATATCCAGAACCTACAAAGAACTCCAACAAATTTACAAGAAAAAAAACAAACAACCCCATCAAAAAGTGGGCAAAGGATATGAACAGACATTTCTCAAAAGAGGACATTCATACAGCCAACAGACATGAAAAAATGCTCATCATCACTGGCCATCAGAGAAATGCAAATCAAAACCACAATGAGATACCATCTCACACCAGTTAGAATGGCGA
>NW_022161049.1:0-236 GCF_008728515.1 Papio anubis | reverse complement strand
TTGTGATAGTTTGCTAAGGATGATGGTTTCCAGCTGCATCCATGTCCCTACAAAGGACGCAAACTCATCCTTTTTTATGGCTGCGTAGTATTCCATGGTGTATATGTGCCACATTTTCTTAATCCAATCTGTCACTGATGGACATTTGGGTTGATTCCAAGTCTTTGCTATTGTGAATAGTGCTGCAATAAACATACGTGTGCATGTGTCTTTATAGCAGCATAATTTATAATCCT
>NW_022161048.1:0-236 GCF_008728515.1 Papio anubis | reverse complement strand
GTGTGTGAGTGTGAATGTGGTTGCAGTCTAGTGTGAGTGTGTGTGAGTGTGCTTGCACTCCAGTGTGAGTGTGTGTGAGTGTGCTTGCACTCGAGTGTGAGTGTGTATGAGTGTGCTTGCACTCGAGTGAGTATGTGAGTGTGAGTGTGCTTGCACTCGAGTGTGAGTGTGTGTGAGTGTGCTTGCACTCGAGTGTGAGTGTGTATGAGTGTGCTTGCACTCGAGTGTGAGTGTGT
>NW_022161047.1:0-236 GCF_008728515.1 Papio anubis | reverse complement strand
ACAGCTTTTGGTTTTCCAATTTTTCTGTATTAATAATGTTTTCTCGGCCGGGCGCGGTGGCTCAAGCCTGTAATCCCAGCACTTTGGGAGGCCGAGACGGGCGGATCACGAGGTCAGGAGATCGAGACCATCCTGGCTAACACAGTGAAACCCCGTCTCTACTAAAAATACAAAAAATTAGCCGGGCGTAGTGGCGGCGCCTGTAGTCCCAGCTCCTCGGGAGGCTGAGGCAGGAG
>NW_022161046.1:0-237 GCF_008728515.1 Papio anubis | reverse complement strand
GGTGATGATGATAGTGATGGTGGTGGTGATGATGATCGTGGTGATGATGATGGTGGTGATGATGGAGATGATGGTGGTGATGGTGATGATGGTGGTGATGATGGTGATGGTGGTGATGGTGGTGATGATGGTGATGATGGTGATGATGATGATGATGGTGATGATGATGATGATGGTGATGATGATGATGATGGTGATGGTGGTGATGATGGTGATGATGGTGATGATGATGATGAT
>NW_022161045.1:0-237 GCF_008728515.1 Papio anubis | reverse complement strand
TCTCTTTCTTTCTTTCTCTCTCTCTCTTTCTTTCCTTCTTTCTTTCTCTTTCTTTCTTCCTTCCTTCCTTCTTTCCTTCCTTCTTTCTTTCCTTCCTTCCTTTTTTTCTTTCTTTCTTTCTTTCTTTTTTTTTTTCTTTTTTTCTTTTTTTTTTTATTCGGGCCTTGTAGAATGAGGTTGAAAGCATTCCTTCCTCCTCTATGTTTTGTATCAGGGCCTTGTAGAATGAGATTGAAA
>NW_022161044.1:0-238 GCF_008728515.1 Papio anubis | reverse complement strand
CCTCTGCCTGGACACCGCCCCCTCTGGGAAGTGAGGAGCACCTCTGCCTGGACACCGCCCCCTCTGGGAAGTGAGGAGCACCTCTGCCCGGCCGCTGTGCAACCTTCCAAGTGTGAAGTGACAGCCTTGTGTGTGATATTTTCTGTCTTCTCCAAGTTTGTATATTCGACATTAAAGTTTACTTTTTAGTTGAAAGAAAGAAAGAAAGAAAGAAAGAAAGAAAGAAAGAAAGAAAGAA
>NW_022161043.1:0-23160 GCF_008728515.1 Papio anubis | reverse complement strand
TTTTTTTTTTTTTTGAGATGGAGTCTCACTTTGTCACCAGGCTGGAGCACAGTGGTATGCTCTCAGCTAACTGCAACCTCTGCCTCCCAGGTTCAAGCGATTCTCCTGAATCAGCCTCCTGAGCAGCTGGGACTATAGGCGTGCACCACCACACCCAGCTAATTTTTGTATTATTAGTAGAGACGGGGTTTCACCATGTTGTCCAGGATGGTCTCGATCTCTTGACCTTGTGATGCACCTACCTCTGCCTCTGTAATCTGCCAAGGTGCTGGGATTTACAGGCGTGAGCCACTGTGCCCAGCCAGATTCTTTCTTTTATCATTTTCCTTTCCTTTTAAGAACTTATTTTAGCCATTCTTGCTGCATGCCAACAATTTTATTAGTTTTCCTTCATTCATCTGAAAGTGCCTTGATTTACTCTTCATTCCTGAAACACATTTTCACTGGATATAGAATTCTAGGTAGATAGTTATTTTCTATACCACTTGAAAATGCTACAGCACTTTATTGTGGGTTCCAAGATCTCTGATGATAAATCTTCTATCTTTCAAATTTTGTTTCTCTATAAGTAAGGATTTTTTTCTTCTGGTTTCTTTCCAAATTTTTTTTAATTTTGTTTTTGAAATTTGGCTATGATATGTCTTGCCATGGTTTTATTTGGGTTTATCCTGTTTTAGGTTCATCCAGTCTATAGGTTTACGTATTTGCTACGATTTAGAAATTTTCAGCCATTATTTGTATGAATATTTTTCAGCTCCAGTCTCTTTCTCCTTTCCTTCTGGAACTTCAATAATATGAATTTAAATCTTCTCTTGAATTCCCTGATGTTCCTGATGCTCTGCTGTTTTTCTTTTTTTTTTTTTTTTTTAACTATTGTCCTCCTGTTGTTTGGAATGGATAATTGTTACATTCTACATTCATGTTCACTGACACTTTCCTTCATCCTCCCCATTCTACTGAGCACATTCACTGAGTTTTTCTTTCATTTATTGTATTTTCCAGTTCTACAATTTCCATGTGGTTGTTCTTTGTATCTTCTATTTCATTATTGAAACTGTGTTTTCCATTTGTTTTAAATGTGTAATAGTTTGTAAAAGAATTTTTATGATGGCTGCTTTAAAAACCTCAGCAGATACTTCTAACTGTGTCATCTTAATTTTGGTGTCTGTTGATTATCTTTTGTGTTTCAAGTTGAGAATTCCCCAGTTCTTGCTATCACAGATTACTTTTAACTAAAACCTAAATATTTTTATATTATCTTATGAAATCCTGGATTTATATCAATCTTGTGTTTTGGCAGTGTTCTTTTAACATTGTTCTAATGAAGAAAAAGGGTGGTTACCTCATTACTTCCAGGTATGGATAGGAGTCCAGATTCTCCACTTGCCTTCTATTGATACCAGAGGGATAAAGGGACCATGTTATTATGAGGTGGAGGTGATCATTCAGTCTCCCCGCTAGGCTTCCAGTGATAGCACTCTAGCGTTACATTGTTTTGCAAGTCCTCAAGTCCCTAGATGGTCTGCCTTCTTTACTCCACCTTTCAGAGTCTTCTTATGTTTTATATACAATGTCCAGGGTTTTAGTTGCATTTACTAGGAAAACTAGGAAAAAATATGTCTACTACATCTTTCTGGAGCCATAATTCCATCCTCTCTGATTTCACAGCAGAAAGTCATAAAACAGTGATTTTACATTGCAAATTAAGGAAATTATGCTGTTTCTATAATAATCTATATATAAACTTCTGTGAGAGATCCTTTATTCACCTCTGCATTATTATAAGTACTTTTGTGTTGGCCATGGGCTTTGCAAAGTTAAAGAGTAAATGCCATGCCTTTTTAATATGGAAGTTTTTCTCTACAATTTTCTGGAAATATGTGATGGTGAAAAGATTGTGCCTACCATTAAGCTGCAATTTTATTTAAATCAAGAAAGAAAGTGGCTTTCTCCTACCTTGGCCTCTGCCTACTAAAAAAGTACAGCAAACTATTTCTTTAAAAAATAAATTGGGAATTAAGAATTTAATGTAATTATTAATTTAAGAGTCCAGATTACTTTCCTTGATTAAAAAACATATAGGTGGGGTGTGGTGGCTCATGCCTGTAATCCCAGCACTTTGGGAGGCCAAGGTGGGAGGGTCATGAGGTCAAGAGATCAAGACTATCCTGGCCAACATGGTGACACTCTGTCTCTATTAAAAATACAAAAATTACCTGGGTGTGGTGGCACACACTTGTAGTCCCAGGTACAGGAGGCTGAGGCAGGAGAATCACTTGAATCTGGGAGGTGGAGGTTGCAGTGAGCTGAGATCATGCCACTGCACTCCAGCCTGGCGAAACAGTGAGACTCTGTCCCCCCTCCCACCTCAAAAAAATATATATATATAACATAAAGTTAATAAATTACTAACTCTCATTAATGATTGTGTGCACAAGTTCTATCTACTATTGAAAAATATTGGCCTCTCACTTTTGATGCTTATCCAATGTAGGTCACTGTTATTGCCCACTCATCACAAATTTTTCAATACCTTACATATTAGTATCTATTCATTTATCTATCAAACCTACTACTTCATACCAGAAGAAGGCCCTAGGGCAGGACCAACTTCATGGGTGTGTGACCTGTGCAGTTGCACAGGGCTCCACACTCAGTAGGGCCCACATTTGATTTAATCTTTTGATGTCACCATTTTGAAATTCTTCATATTATTTAACAAGGGTTTCTGCATTTTCATTTTTCACTGGGCTTCACAAATTACGTAGCTGGGCCTGTCCTAGGAAGACAAACTGAAAAAGACAAATTTTACCCTCATACTCTCAGAGCAGAGAAAGAAAATTTCATCATGGTATATTAAGTGCTATGATTGAAGAAGATATGATTGAAGAGACACAATGAGATACCTAACACAGTCAAGGGGCTCAGAGAAAGGTTCTACTTCACAATGTCTATGCTGAGTTCTAAAACTTACCCCAGGTCTTAGACTGATGTTTGCTCTGGATTATCACTAACTGGCCATCCACTTTACTGCTTATTTAGAAGTTCACTAGAAGCATGATTTATTAGTTCAAGGTCACTAGGTGCATTTTCAATTTTAAAAAAAACATATTTAGCAAGCCTCGGTTCAGGCACAAATTCAGGCAAAAAAAGGCACTGGCTAGAGAATTATATCAGCCTGGGAAGAAAATCTCGTTACCCCTAAAAAAGCAGAGTCTTGATGTCCAAAAGGAGTCTGTACCAGGCTGTCATCACAGAGATAAAGGTTAAACACACTTGTTTTTATCAACATATCCATTTTTTAAGGGCATATATCATATTAAGTACTGCAGAAACCAAGATAATAGTAAGTAATAATAGTAGCTAATAGCCACGGACACTCATTATAGCTCAGTGCTAGCTATTTCAGTCCTCACAAGAAGCTCTATTTCATATAAATTTAAATAAGAAATCATTAAGTCTCAGTCTCTAATAGAAGGTAGCCAAAAATCCAGCGGAGAAAGGAACATACAACACATCAATTGTAACATCGTATGATAACCATACGATGTTAGCATCAGCAATGGAAGCTGTGGGAGAATAGTCTGGAAGTAAGGAGAAGCTTCCTAGAAGGAAAGAGACTTCATCCATATCTAAAAGGTTTTGTGAGCTAGGCAAAATGAGAAACACAGAAAGACTTTCCAAATGAGGAAACAGCATGAATAATGAATGAATCATCAAGAATGAATCCCAAATTTTCAGTTTTAGTAATTAAGTAGACAACAAATGGTACAATAAGTTAAAAATAGGACTGTAAAAAGAGGATACACACTTGATGAAAATTTGCTGTTCAATACTGATGTGGAAGTGTTTGGTAGGCTACTAGAAAGATGAATTACACTGCAGTGAAACTAAAGTTCAAGACTGAGGAATAATCAGCATTTAGTTTATCATCCTGCAGAATGGCATAAGAAAGTTAGCTAAAATTCAAAGGTGAGTGCCAGAGTAGGTCAGGCTACAAGTGGATTTAACCATTCTAGATTAATAATGGGGCATTATAAGAGCCTCTGACAGTTTTTCTGGTTAGACTCTCAAGGTTTTCCCATATATCCAGCAAACCAAAGTCTATAAAGTTTCAGTGCCTTTTCCTCTTGATTTTATTGTTTTTGTTCTGCCAAAGCAAGACTTAGAAAACCCAGAAAATTTTACATAAAATTTAAATATCAATCTCTCATTTTTTTGGCAGTAGATCAGCCAAAAACCCATAGCTTTCAGATTCATCTAGTCTAAGATGTTCTGTTTCTGGTACCCAGTTTCATTTGCATAAAGATCTTTTTCACTTTCTACATCTGTGTTTTATTTATATTGCAACAGCAATATTTATAAGTTTATGTCACAATAAGTTTCCAGTCTAAATTTGGGTCTTTTTTAATTGTTCAGCAGTTAAAAAACCACACACCAAGGGTAAAAGAAAATCCAGCATGAAATTCCTCAATGTGAAGCTCATATTAGTTTTCTTCATAAACAAGTAACCATGTCATGTCACATCATTCAATGTTAATGTTAAAGCACAATAAAAGGTGAAATACAACTACCCCATTCTAAGGCCAACTCTATAATCTTAATAAAAACGCAAAGATATGCTTTGCTTTATATAAATTGACAGCATTATATGATTTAATTGTTTTTACCACTCATTTCATGATTAAATTGAAGTTTGGCTGTCATAAAAGGTTTATGATATTTATTTGACTAAGATGAGTTTTTTCTATTAAGGCAGCTTTAAGGATTGGATCAAGTATTGTGCTCTCTTTAAAACCTACTTTTATCTATTTCCTGACACCCAGCCCAATTAAAAGTGATAAACTTTCATTTTTATTTTTTCCTTTTAACTTTTATTTTAGGTTCTAGGGGTACATGTGCAGGTTTGTTACATGGATACATCGCATGTGGCTGGGATTTCATATACAAATTATTTCATCATGTAAGTAGTAACCATACTACTCAATGGGTAGTTTTTTGAACCTCACTCTCCTCCCACCTTCCACCCGCAAGTAGGTCCTGGTGCCTATTGCTCCCTTCTTTGTGTCCACATGTATTCAATGTTTAGCTCCCAATTATAAGCGAGAACATGTGGTACGTTGTTTTCTGTCCCCATGTTAATTCACTTAGGATACACCCATGTTGCTGCAAAGGACATGCTTTCATTCTTTTTTATGGCTGCACAGTAGTCCATGGTGTATACATACCACATTTTCTTCGATTCACAGTTGTTTTCAGTTCACCACTGATGGGCATCTAGGTTGATTTCATGTCTTTGCCATTGTGAACAGTGTTGCAATGAACATATGTGTGCATGTGTCTTTATGGCATGTGTCCTTTGGGTATGTAACCAGTAAGAGAATTGCTGGGTCAAATGGTAGCTCTGTTTCAAGTTCTTTCAGAAATCTTCAAACTGCTTTCCACAATGGCTGATCTAACTTACATTATCACCTGCAGTGTATAAGCGCTCCTTTTCTCCATAAACTTGCCAGCATCTGTTATGTTTTGACTTTTTAATAGTAGCCATTCTGACTGGGGTGAGATAATATCTCATAGTAGTTTCAAGGTGCATTTCTCTAATGAACAAGGATGTTGAGCATTTTTTCATATGCTTGTTGGCCCTTCGTATGTCTTCTTTTGAGAAGTGTCTTTTCCTGTTCTTTGCTCATGTTTTAATCAGTTTCTTTGTTTTTTGTTTGTTGATTTAAGTTCTTTACAGATTCTGGAATTTAGACTACTGTCAAGCGCATAGTTTGCAAATATTTTCTTCCATTCTGTTGGTTGTCTGTTTACTCTGTTGATGGTTTATTTTGCTATGCAGAAGTTATTTAGTTTAACTAGGTCCCATTTGTCAATTTTTGTTTTGGTTGCAATTGCTTTTGGAGTATTTGTTAATAAAATCTTTACCATGGTCTATATCCAGAATGGTATTTCCTAGGTTTCCATCTAGGATTTTTATAGTCTTAGGTTGTACATTTAAGTGTTTAATCTATTTTGAGTTGATTTTTACATCTGGTGAAAGGAAGGGGTATAGTTTCAATCTTCTGCAGATGGCTAGACAGTTATCCCAACACCATTTATTGAACAGAGAGTACTATCCCCAGTGGCTGTTATTGTCATCTTTGTTGAAGATCAGATGGTTATAGATATGTGGCTTTATTTCTGGGTTCTCTAATGAGGACCCCCGCTATGGTCCCATTGAAGTTCTTTTGCCAGCATCCTCCATGGGAATGTTGTTGCCATTGGATGGGGAACACTTCAGCTCCTCCAGCACAGTAGGTGCTTAACCTTGAGGAGCCAGAGAACAAAGTCATTGGCCTACTTCCAGCCCCTCAGAGTTAGAGCATGCAGCCCAGGAATGTTGACCTGAGCCTTGGCCCCCTGAAATCAACCCATGAAAAAAAGTCAGTAATAATCAAAGCCAATTCATAATCACAAAAGCTGAAAACATCTACATAATCCCTTAAGTGGATAAATAAATTATGGTAGGATTTGCCACTTCCTAAAAATTCTTTGTTTACTTGCTCCTATCTATTGTCTTTATTCACATAATAGAAAATAAGCTTCTCCAGAACAGAAGAACCTTATCTGTCTTATTCAACTGATTCCTGAATGCCTAGAACAGTATCTGGCATACATAATAAGTATTTATTGAATATAAATAATAAGAAAGTAGCATTTATGGAAAGCTTTCTATATGTTAGGCAAAACTGCAATTGTTTTGCATATGTTACCTCAGGTAGGTAGGAAACTGAAACAGAGGTAGTATAAAATAATTTGCCCAGGTGACACAGTAAATAGTTGAAGTAGAATACCAACCCTGGCAGTCTGACTCCAAAGCTTGGGCTTAATCCAAATGAATAAATGTTAGAATGGCATTACAGGAAAAATACAGCAAAATTTATGGAAGTATGAAACAATATGGTCACTGTAGGGAACTACAAGAAGGCCAATAACTATGTAAGTCAAAAGCAAACTAGATAAGAACTAGACCATGAATGGTACCACATGCCAGGCTAAGAGGTTTTGGACTTTACCCTAAAGGTAATAGAAGGGTATTTAATGCATTTAGCAGTGGAGTGGCAAGGTTAAATTTGCACTTTACATATAATGCTCCAGCTTCAGTGTGAAGGATGAACTTACATAGAATGAGACCCTGGACAAAACCAGTTGGAAGACAACTGCCATAGTTCAAACAATATATGTAAATAGATTAAACTTGAATGGTTGTAGCAGAGATAGAAAGGCACAGATGAACTCAGGAAATGACTTTAAAAGTGGTAAAGTAAGGAAACAAATTTGATTTTGTCATTTGTAACATGAACTTAATAATGGGAATAGTTACTAGGTTTATTATCAATCCCCAGAAACTTAAAGTTATCTCTGTAAAACAATAGACGCCGACTTGAAAGAATAAAAATATGGATGGAGCACAATGGTTCATGTCTGTAATCCCAGCACTTTAGGAGGCCGAGGGGGACAGATCACTTGAGATCAGGAGTTCAAGACTAGCCTGGGCAACATAGTGAAACCTCATCTCTACAAAAATACAAAAAAGTAGTCCAGCATGGTGGCGCGCAGTAGTATCATCTACTCAGGAGGCTGATGTAGGAGGATTGTGTGAACCCAGAAGGCAGAGGTTGCAGTGAGCTAAGATCATGCCACTGCACTCCAGCCTGGATGACAGAGTGAAAGCCTATCTTAAAAAAAAATAAAAAAAAAAAAGAATACAAGTATGTTCATGTTTGCCGCACTTACACTAAAACTGAAATAATAAAGTACCTATGCAAATTCGTTAAGCTAACCATATCTTCTACATATTGAATACAACGCTTTCCTCTGAATGTTTTCTATTTTTACTTTTTATGGGTACATAGTAGGTATATATGTTTATAAGGTACAGGAGATATTTTGATAAAGGGATACAATGTGTAATAATCACATCAGGGTATTTATCCTTTGTCTTATAAACAATCCAATTATACTATATTATTTTAAATGTACAATTAAATTATTATTGACTATAGACACTCTGTTGTGCCAGCAAATACTAGTTCTTATTCATCCTAACTATTATTATACCCATTTCCACACCCTCCCCACCACAATCATGCCACTACCATTCCCAGCCTCTGGTAACCATCCTTCTACTCTCCACCTCCATGAGTTAAATTGTTTTAATTTTTAGCGTTTAGCTAATTTTAGCTACCACAAAAAGAGAGAGCATGTAAAATCTGTTTTTCTGTGCAGGGCTTGTTTCACTTAACATAATGGCCTCCAATTCCATCCATGTTGTTGCCAATGAAAGGATCTCGTTCTTTTTTATGGCCGAATAGTACTCCATTGTGTATGTATACAATTTTTCTTTATCTATTCATCTGTTGACAGACACTTGAGTTACTTCCAAATCTTGCTTATAGTGAATAGTGCTGCAATAAACATGACATTGTAAATATATCTTCGATATACTGATTTCCTTTCATGGGTATATACCTAGCAGTAAGATTTTTGGATCATATGGTAGCTCTACTGATTTTTGAAAAAGCTCCAAAACTGTTCTCCATAGTGGCTGTGTTAATTTACATGCCCACTCACAGTGTATGAGGGTTTCCTTTTTTCCATATCCTCACCAGCATTCATTATTGCCTGTCTTTTGGATATAAGCTATTTTAACTGAGATGAAATGATATCTAATTGTAGTTTTGATTTGCATTTCTCTGATGATCACTGATGTTGAGCACCTTTTCATATACCTGTTTACCATTTGTATGTCTTCTTTTGAGAAATGTCTGTTCAGAACTTTTATCCATTTTTAAATCATATTACTTGATTTTTTTCCTATTACTTGAGTTCCTTATATATTCTGATTATTAATCCCTTGTCAGGTGGGTAGAGTTTGCAAATATTTTCTCCTATTGTGTGAGTCATTTTTCACTTTGTTCATTGCTTTCTTTGTTGTGCAGAAGCTTTTTAACTTGATATAATCCCATTTGTCCATTTTTGCTTTGGTTGCCTATGTTTGTGGAGTACTACTCAAATAATCTTTGCCCACACCAATGTCCTGGAGAGTTTCCCTGATGTTTTCTTTTAGTAGTTTCATAGTTTGAAGTCTCAGATTTAAATCATTAATCTCTTTTAATTTAACTTTGTAGATGGTGAGAAACAGGAGCCTAGTTTCATTCTTCTGCATGTAGATATCCAGTTTTCCTAGCAGCATTTATAAAAGTGACTGTCCTTTCCCCAATGTATATTCTTGGCACTTGTGTCAAAAATGAGTTCACTGTAGATAATATGGATTCATTTCTGAGTTCTCTATTCTGTTCCATTGGTCTATGTGCCTGCTTTTATGCCAGTACCATGCTGCTTTGTTTACTATGGCTCTGTAGTATAATTTGAAGTCAAGTAATGTGATTCCTCCAGTTTTGTTCTTTTTGCTCGTGATAGCTTTGGTTCTTCTGGGTCTATTGTGGCTCTATGTAAATTTTAGGATTTTTTTCTATTTCTGTGAAGAATGTCATTGGTATTTTGATAGAGATTACATTCAATCTATAGACTGCTTTGGGTAGTATGGACATTTTAATAATGTTGATTCTTCTAATCCATGAACATGGAGTGTCTTTCCTTTTTTTGTGTCCTCTTTGATTTCTTTGATCAATATTTTATAGTCTTCTATAAACAAGAGCTTTCAGTCCTTTGGTTAAGTTAATTCCTAGGTATTTAATTTTCTTTTTGACTACTGTAAATGGGGTTACTTTTCATGATTTGAGAGGACTGACTCCAATTTTGAAAGAAGTTCTACTGTGAGTAAAATGCTATCAGACAGCTTCACCTGCTACAGAAAAATCTTCATGAGTTAATTGATGAAGTCAACTGATGTGGTATACCTCATTGCAGTCTTATTTTAAGAAATTGTGACAGCCACCCCAACCTTCAGTGATAGCACCCTGATGGGTCAGCAGCCATGAACATCAAGGCAAGACCCTCCACCAGCCAAAAAGATTAAGACTCACTGAAGCCTCAGATGAATATTAGCTTTTTTTTTTTTTTTGCAATAAAGTATTTCTTAATTAAGGTGTATACATGGATTTTATACATAATGCTATTGCACATTTTATAATATAGTGAGCATAACTTTTATATGCACCAGGGAACCAAAAAATTCATGACTCACTTTATTGTGATATTCATTTCATTGCTGTGATCTGGAACCAAACCCACAATATCTCTGAAATATGCCTATATGTTAAAAGGTTCACAATCATTCCATTTAGGTAGGAGGATTATGTGTTTGAGTTTTTTTCTTGCTTGCTTTCAACACTTAGCTATATTTTCCAAATTTACTACAGTGAGCATTTCTACAGTGACTACTTAGGCACAAATCCTGTATATACCACTTACTAATTGTATGATCTTCAGCAAGTTATTCATCCTTTCTTTGTCTCAGTTCCTTTCAGCTTCTTCAATTGTAAAATAGGAGTGAGAATACTAATAATGGTACTTACTTCAAAGAATTGCTTTGAGGAATAAATGAATTAATTAATATAAAGGGCTTAGAATAGTACTTATGACATTGAAGTGTTCCGTAAATTTTAGCTATTAATATAATAAGTTGAATGACAGAGAAAATGAGAACCTGTGTTATATTTCCTAGTAGTATTATAAGTATAGTAATATTAATAGATAACACTTGCTGCACAGTTCCTATGCACCAGGCATTAAATTTACTGTTTTATCTGCATCATTCCATGTGTTTCTTACATCAACTCTATTAGGTACTACTAACCCCACTGAATAAATATAGAAATTAATAATTTAAATGGACAAATAGTTCAATGACTTTCTCAAGGTCACAGAGGCAGTAAGTGGAAGAGTTAGGCCTGGAATGCATGTCTAACGAAAAGTTTGTATTCTTAACTAGTACATTTTGCTTGATGATCATGATGATGATGAGCATCAATAACAGGTTTTGAAAGAAGGTGGAGGAGGAGGTGAAGAATACACACGAGAAGAGGGAGGACGGAAAGGAATAAGGGCAAAAAACCTGTTTTAGTAGCAGTTTTCTAGTAGAAATCTGTTGTGGTAGTAGTTTTTGTTCTTGCTGCTGTTGCTGCTATAGTTTGAATGAGAAAGCAACTTTACTTCATTCTGAGGTCTGGGCAGATGTCCAGTCTCAGAACTTCTGAAATTGCTTCTTGGTGGTGGTGGCCTTGGTGACCTTGAGAATGTTGAAGTGCACTATCTTCCTCAAGGGCTAGTGCTTGTCCACCATGATGATGTTGCTGACCTGAAACAGAGGGACAGGTGTGCAGACATGTTCTTGGGGTGCTTCTTGTAGGATTGTACTTGTGGATGTAGTGGAGATAGTCCTGGTGGATGACAATGGTCCTCTGCATTTTCATGTTGGCCACCATGACAGACAGGATACTGTTGGGGTGTTTTAATAAAAACAATAGCCATCAAGTATTGAGTCCCTATTGTCTACCAAACACTATGGTAGTTGTGATGGTTAATACTGAGTGTCAACTTGATTGGATTGAAGGATACAAAGTATTAATCTTGGGTGTGTCTGTGAGTTTGTTGTCAAAGGAGATTAACATTTGAATCAGTGGGCTGGGAAAGGCAGACCCACCCTTAATCTGTGTGGGCACAATCTAATCAGCTGCTAGCACAACTAGAATATAAGCAGGCAGAAAAAAGTTAAAAGAGAGACTGGACTAGTCTCCCAGCTTGCATCTTTCTCCCTTGCTGGATACTTCCTGCCCTCGAACATCGGACTCCAAGTTCTTCAGTTTTGGAACTCAGACTGGCTTTCCTTGCTCCTCAGCCTGCAGATGGACTATTGTGGGACCTTGTGATTGTGTGAGTTAATACTTAATAAACTCCCCTTTATATAATCATCAGATCTCGTGAGACTTAGTCACTGTCATGAGAACAACATAGGAAAGACCTGCCCCCATGATTATCTTTCACCAGGTCCCTTCCACAACACATGGGAATCAAGATGAGCTCTGGGTGGGGACACAACCAAACCATATCAGTAGTCTCTTTACTTAACATTGTCTTGTTTAATTTTCACAAGACCCCTATGAATTAGTATTATTACTTTCATTTTACAGATGAGAAAACTGAGGTACCAAGAGATTATTTAAACTGATCACGGGTAAAACAGCTCATAAGAGTCAGAAACATAAACCCAAATTGGTTTAAATCCATTGTCTGTGCTAATTGCACTGCGATATGCTACCTTTGTGGACTGCTGATTTTGGCCATGACTAGGATGAAATTTCAGAGCCTGAATTCTCCAGGATGGAGACTAAAGCAGCAAACTGGCTAGACATAGTGACTCACACCTGTAATCCCAGCACTTTGGGAGGCCGAGGCAGGCGGATCACGTGGTCAGGAGATCGAGACCATCCTGGCTAGCACGGTGAAACCCTGTCTCTACTAAAAATACAAAAAATTAGTCAGGCATGGTGGCGGGCACCTGTGGTCAGAGTTGCTGAGGAGGCTGAGGCAGGAGAATGGCGTGAACCTGGGAGGTGGAGCTTGCAGCGAGCTGAGATCATACCACTGCACTCCAGCCTGGGCGATAGAGCAAGGCTCTGTCTCAAAAAAAAAAAAGGCAGCAAACTTTCTCAGAATCTTAAAGGAAAATCTAAACACATCTATATAAAAGTGTGTATGTGTGCATGTGTATGTTTAAACTACATTATTTCTAATAATCCAAGAAATACTATATTGTTAAACAACACTTCTTTTTAAAGATTCTCCTATTACATACATCAGACGACAATCTGTTGGCACTCCCAGGTAAAACAGGATTGATGAATTGAGAAAAGGAGTCAAAATAATAACTCTATCTGTTTTGATGTCTCATGTTATTGCTGGAATGCAATTAATTTATGACTAGAGGCCTGAGACATTGCATGATATCCCATTTATCTGTGTGGAGTTTCAAAACAAGTGAGGAAAAAGTAACAATTTATCATGGATTTCTGAACACTGGAGTTTATAAAACAAAGCAAGAAATTCAAATAAAGGAACCTTATTCACTGCTGATAGGACAGCAAAATAGTGTAAACTTTCTGGCAACAATTTAGTATATGTGTAAAGAGTCTTTAAAATGTTCATATCCCTTTGCCTGTAAGTTCCGCTCATAAGAATTTATCCTAAGGAAGCAAAATAAAATTTGGGTAACATTTCCTGCATCAAGATGTTCACTACATTATTACTTATAACAACAACAAATGGAAAATAATCTTTATGACCAAGAATAATAAAATTGTATAATAGTAAAGAGCTATTAATATTTTATAGCCAATTTATCAAACTTTTGATAACAGAAAATTGCCTGTGATAATATTTAGGTTCTTTAGAAGCAAAACATGAAAATGCATATACAGTACAAATTTAATTATGCTCCAAGATAGAAAATAAATAAGTTTCGAAATAAATATGCCAAAAATATTAACAGTATTTGCTTCTAGTTAGTAAAATTGCAATTTGTGTGTGGGGGGGGGATGCTTTTTCTCTGCTTCAAATAATTATATTTCCCAGATTTACTACATTCTGCCTTGACTATTTTTACAATAAAGATGGGAAAAATAACTTCAAAAAGATTTTTAAAAAAATACAAAAAAGAAATAGAGCTTAATTAATCCAAGCGTATCATTTTATTTTCTCTTATTGGCTGAACTTTTAGCATATTTAAATAGGAAGATCTGCTTTCATATCACACAAGTGCTCTCAGCTGCATTAATAAATTTCCACTAAGAATATTTAATATCAGTTTTTTAGAGAGAAAATCACCTTTCCATAAAGGAATTTGGACATTTAGTTTTCACCGATTCTTGCGAATGCACTATTTAGCAACTACTTTCAGGGGTTAATATATCAGTCCTGGGATACAACACCATATGTGGCGAGCTTTTATTATTTCCTGGAAACATCAAGAAATATAATGCAAAAGCTAGACCTGTTTATACAATATATTTGATGTTGCAATTTTTAAAATTTATTTAATGGAGTCAGCCTGTGATGACTAATACATACATATTTTTTTGCCTGCTAGTAGTACCAAGACCTAAATAACGTTCTTGACTAGACTACACTTACGCAGGTCTCATTTTAACGGAAATTAGAGAGATGAAAAAAAAGATTATAGAAAGAGATGCTATAAAAACAGACCTCACAAGTCAAACTTCATAGTAAAACTATTTTCTTTAATGTAGACTACCATGAAAACAAATATCCTGTGAGCTAGAGATATATATTGTATCTTTCCTGCAGATCTCTATGCCTTCTTGAGACAGATTTCCATAATGTGATTACAGCTGATGAGGCAATGGCCTACAGAAAGAGGCTGATAAAAGCATCAGGCTCCAGGAAACCAGATAAACATGTTCATGATTTCTAATTGGAACAAGGATAGGACAGCACCTTATACTCAGACAGAATCCAGAGACAGGGAAAATATTGGTCTCTTCAACTTTAATAAATATGCATCCACAAAACAGACCCAACTGTCTTATAAGAAGAACCCTTTAAAAAACATTCATGTTACTTGCTTAATTAATTGATAGATAAGATTGCAAAAGAGGCTGTATGGCTTTAATATGTAATAAGTAAGTTATAACACTCTGGCAGAGACATTTTGAACAACAAAAACAACATCCTCGTAAACAAACTAGAAGACCAAAGAACATTGTATGAGAAGGTTGTCCAAAAGGCTATCTCAAGTAGTTTAACTGAAGGAACACATTTTTTCCTAACTCTCTTATCATCTCACCCCTCTACTCCTCCTTGTATAAGCTGTATAAAGATAAACTTTATAGACACTAAAGTGAAAGAAGAATGGGGCCAGGAATTTAATGTGACCCAGAGTTAAAGAAACAGTATAATTTCAGAGCTTCTGCTAAATCTCTATTTAGCAAAGAACATAATGAGGATAGATGATTCTCTTGTTTGAAAAGTAATTGGCCCCACTTCTTAGGAGTTAGTGGGTTCCTGGATCCAGCAGGCAAGCTGAGGGATGTGCTATGAAAAAAAAGAGGAAAAGAATAATTCCCTTTATGAATTTAGAAATCATGGCAGATTACATTGCTTTTAATAAAATGTTTTCCTTCCTTCATATGAATTTACTACACTGCTTCAGAATTATTGTTTGTTTTCCAGAGGTATGTGTTTGTGACAACCATAAGTTGCTGATATGAGATAGTAATATTAACAAAAGAATGAGAGAGGTAATGAAGAAAACCTCATAGGCGTCCCAAATTTGGAGTGAAAGATTCAGTCTAGTACATATGACTAAAGCCTCCTATTGTGGATTACACTCTCTAGATTCAGTAACACAGACTTTGGAAAACATACTTTAAGGATTATTGATTATCTTAGTGTAACAAGTAGGACAATCCTACAATCAGATGAACCCCTGTAGGTAAAGAGAGGGTTTTCCTAAGATCAGGAGAAAGAGAATGCCTACTGTTACTGTGAAAAACTGAAAAGGGAACTCTGCCATAGGAGAGTAAATAAAACCAAAAAGCAAAGCTAGGAACTAAAGTTTGTCCTTAAGAGGCTCTCTGTGTGTAGTGTAACTTTTTCTCCCCTTGTCCTAAAATTCTGAGACAAGTCAGATTTAGTAAATAATGTTCAGGGCTCTTCCCTAGATTTTATTCCCTCCTGTTAGCCCCTAAACTTTAGTAAATATTGCATACACTCAGTCTTGTGTCCATGGTGTTTTACAAAATTAAACTATAAAAGTAAAGTGGTTGTATTTGCACCCCCTTTTTACTGAAGCTAGCATGCCAGGAATAATATTGTATACAATAAGGCTCAGAGTCCCTAAATTCTAGACACTGGCCACTGTCTGACACCCAAGTCAAGTTGCAGTTGAGATAAAATGATGAGAAGCACAAAACCAGGGGATAGAACAAGCAGAATGGATTGACTCAGGAGAAGCTAAACTCCCTACTTTTTCCCAAATATGCTAGCAAAACACAACATAAAGTAAGAAGGTAGATGTTGGATTGTAGGACTATGTTTTCATCTGCTTAAAACAATCATACTCTCACTATGTGTACAGAGTTTCTGCAGAGTCTTTCATGATCAGTTGTCTCAATGCAACAGAATAATAACTGACATCTTACAATCTGAGTTTTATTAATGTTTATTCAAAGCATACGTTTTTAGTTCTCTTTATTTTCGTCAATACTCTCTCATGAAAAATAGGATTTCAAAGTATTATAAAAACGTGCACTATTAAAAAAATGTAGCTGAAGAAATTGTGGTTAAAAGCAGATTAATACATTCGAAATACAAGTTGAGCATCCCTAATCTGAAAATCGAAAATCTAAAATGCTCCAAAATCCAAAACTTTTTGAGCACTGAAATGATGCCACAAATAGAAAATAATAGTTTTTCATGGACAAAATTATTTGAAATATTGTATAAAATTACTTCCAGGCTATGTATATAAGATGTATATGAAACATAAATGAATTTCATGTGCAGACTTGGGTACCCTCCCCAAGATATCTCAGTATGTATTATTTATGCAAATATTTCAAAATCTGAAAAAAAAACTGAAACACTTCTGGTCCCATGCATTTAAGATAAGGTATATTTAACCTGTAAAAGGAAAGTCAGTACACAGAAACACAAGCAAAAATATTTTCCAGAATCACTAGAGAGGGCTGTAAATATGGTTCCAAGTTTCCCAGCAGCCAAAGCAAAGAGAAAATAGGATCAGTTACAAGAATCATATTGTTTTAAAGATATAAACACTCTGTTGTACGGAAGAAAAGCTTTCCTTCTGAAACTGAGACTTGTGAGAAATGTTTCTCACAGATCTTTATAAAGAAGAGAAAATAGAGAACAATACCCTTTGTAAACACATCAGCAAGTCTCTTCCAGTGTTTCCATATAGTGTCCCTCAAGGAATCCTAACATATCATGCTAATGCTTCAATCAGTAAGGAACACTTTATTCTCAGATGAAATATTTGTATTATTTAATAACCATCATATAACAAAAGTCAGCATATTGTACCTATTTCTCTGTATCTCTTGAACCAAAACTGTATCATTGCTGTGGATAAACAAGAATATATTCTTAATATAGTCATTATTTTGATATTCCTAAAAGAAGACAAAAGCATAATAGTCTTACCAAAACCACTCTGAAGGTATCCACTATTTCCCTCACCTGTGATTCTTTCACATTTTCAACAGTAAAGTTGAACCAGACTCGGAATCGTGGATTACAGGTGTCCGGCCTAATGAACAGATCATACTCAAACTCAGAGACCTGGTCCACCCGGCCCAGGTTACCTGGTAATAAAAATTAAGAGAACTGTGTTTTAATAGAAGTTCATGCAGCTCAATGGTACACACATTTAAATATTATGCTCTCTGACAGTGGCATTTGTCAACATTCAGTACTTGAAGGTTCAGTGTTCACAATCCATAGGGCTGCCAAGTCTGAATGCAGCCCAGAGTAAGAAAAGCTTTCAGCTAGGCCAGGCTGTGGTGCAAGCTTCTCTGTCTGGCCCTTCTAACCCAGATCCTTTTGTGCTACAGGTGTCTTTTACAGACCAGAATATTATATAAAGCCTGTGGTACGCCCCTATAAACCAAGAGAAGAATCGCAAACTTCGGTTTCTTACTTAGAAAAGTGAGGATGGTAATACCTTACGTATTTTGTATTAAGCTTTATAGTATACAAACTACATTGGATCTTATTTAATTTTTACAACAGGCATATATGGTTTGTACTGAGCTTCTTATATCCTAAACTTCTATCAAAATATGTTAAAAAATATATAGAGTAAGGTTTATATATATATAGAGAGAGAAGTAATTGCTACATAAGAATAACACAATCATGAAACTTAATTTCCATTTTCTCCATCAACAGAACTAACAGTTATGTAGAAAATATGTAAACTTAGGTGTTATCTACATTTTCCATATTGTCTCTCCTATTTCTCACTGATAGTCTAATGAGCAGTGAATTACCAAAAATGTTAATAACAGAATGGGATTAAGTAAAGCAGAGTCTGGTGAATTCGCAAACCAGATGATCGACAGCTAGAGAAGAGTGAAGATGACTACAGACAGCAACAAAGCAATTGAGTGGAAAGTTAGTATTGTATTGCTCTAGAAGAACACAGCAATATACTGCTTTAAAATGAGCTCTAGTGTGTATACCTCCAAAAGAACACTCAAAAATAAACTTTAACCTTATACAACACCAAAGTTTTGAATTACTTCTTTCACTAGTTCTGTTGGCATGTCACCTGTTTTTCTGAGTACCAATTATGCTATAATAGACAAAGTATTAGCCCAGGAATCCTGGATTTTAGTCCAATTGACACACTGTGTGACAAGCAATGGGCAAGATATTTACTCTCTGAGCGTCATCTAAAAAATGAGAATATCAATTTACATAACCTCTAAGGTATTTTCTGCTGTAACATTATTTGGCTGCCTGATTCTAAGACTGATCAGACAGTGACAATGACAAGATACATTTCGTCTCAAACTGTATTAATTAGCCTTAGGGTTGCTTATATCTGTTCTCATTAAAATGAGGCCTGAGAAGCTAGACTGGAGGACAGTCACCTCTAGTTAAGTATACATATATTTAAAATTTTGCATTGATATGAAAGTACAAACATAGTGACTAAAGACTTTAATGTTTATTTTTCTAGTTTCCATTATATTCAGAATTCTCAAGATTTATGAATTAAATTGTTTCTTTCAACTAGCATAAAAAAATGTTTACTAAGCCTTATGTTAGGTAAAGTTTCTGAATTAAATTGTTTCTTTCAACTACTATAATAAAAAATGTTTACTAAGCCTTATGTTAGAGAGGCAAGATATTTGTTACACAATGGTACTGAATTTGGAGTCAGAAGAGCTAGTTTAGTTTTAGTTCTGGAACTAACTAAGCAACTTTATAGACAATTCACTTAACCTCTTCCAACATCTGTTTCCTCAACTATAAAGTTAGAATCATATTAATAGAAATATGAAAATTTATTTCTATGCCAATTACTATGAACACTACTTGAAATTAACATATATAATTTATATGAATATTAAGTTTTGATAGAAAATTAAAGTTTTCTGAGCATTTCTACATGCCACATACTGTGCTAAATGTTAAACGAACTAACATATTTGATCCTCACAACTCCTATGAGGTAGGGACCATTACTATCCCCATTTTACATGTGAGAAAACCAAGGTACAGAGAACTTACCCAAAGTTATATAGCAAGTAAACAAGTAAAAGTCACATTTAGGATTTGAATTCAAGCAACTTGGCTCTAACCACTAGACAATATAGCTCTCTACCTAACAGAGCTGGTAGGAATAATAAACAAATAATATAAATTGAAAGCACATTATAAGTGATAAGGCTTAATAAAATTACTATTCTTAACAAGAAGTTGAAAAGGTACTTTTTTCCCTCTAAAAGTTCATGATCTAAAAATTAAATATTAATATTCACTTCAATATTCAAAAGAATGCAGATTTGCATTTTGTTCTTAATATTAAAACAGTATAAATGGGTTCCGATAAACAATAACATCTTAAAATTACTGCTGCATATAGTGTTAATAATAATGCACCATATGTGTCTAGAAATTTATAGTTTCAAAATGATGACATCTTTTATATTATTAAATCCTCACCATGACCCAGTGATAAGTAAACTGAAACCCAGAAATCTTTAGTTCTTGCTTAAGTTCATGTTTTAAAGCACCCCAGGGTGAGACCTTAAATTAAAGACTTCTGATTTCATTATGTTTTTCTCTCAGAATCTACCATAGCTACAACCAATTCATTTATTAAGCCATTTAACCAGTAATTCATTCAAAAGGCACTATGTTTTGTGTTTTTTATAAAAGAGACTAGATAGTATCAAACATACACTTTCTTTGTGCTCATTAAGCTTATAGTCTGAAAGAATAGTGAATATCTGGTCTTTGGCCTTCTGTAACTATTCTGTTGACCTTCTTCATCATTCTTGTGATGAGCATTCTCTGTATGGGTGTGTGTGTACATAAATAATACTTTCCTTATATGCAATTAAGTGCCAGTTTATGGCCTTCTGAAAATAACTATTTCAAAATAAGTTAATAATGCCTCCATATCATCTAGTTCTCTTTCATTAAATGAAACACAAGGAAAGAAAACAATCTAAAACATATAGGTAGGACAAATATAACACAAAACGTAAGCTGTAGATTTTATACCCAACTGTATCACTAAATGTGTTATATGTAAAATGATTAAAATTAAAATTAAGACAAAATGGATGAACCTGGACTACATTATGCTAAGTTAAATAAGCCAGATGCAAAAACAAAAATGTTGCATGACTTCACTTATATGTAGAATCTACAAGGAAAAAAAGCCAAACACACAGAAATAGAAAACAGAATGGTGGTTATCAGGGGCAGATGGTGGTGGACAAAATGAGATATGTAGGTCAAAGAATAGAAAATCACAGTTATGTACGATGACCAAACCTAAAGATCATGTACAGCATGAGGATTATAGTTAATAATATTATGTAATATACTGGAAATGTGCTGAGAAAGTAGATTTTAGTTGCTTTTACCATGCATACATATACCAAAAAAAGTTAACTATATGAGATAATGAATATGATAATTTGCTTGACTTTGGTAGTCATTGCATTATGTATATCTAAACATAATGTTCTACATCTTATATATATACATATATATATAATAAAATAATTTTTTAAATAAAAGACAAAATTTCATTTTGGATATAATACCAACTATATTTTGCTTATAAACACAAGCTTTACTTTTAGGAGAACAAAAAGATTGAAAATAGACAAAACATTTTAACAGAAAAGCACTATCAATAAGAAGGCAAATGTAACTATATTTATACCAGATAACATAGACTATAAATCAAGTAACATTACTAGAAATGAATAGGGGTATTTCATGATGAGAAAGGGTAATTCCACCAAGAACATATAAAAACATTAAAAGGATGGATAGATAGATAGATAGATAGATAGATAGATAGATAGATAGATAGATAGATCTTTAAAGTATGTAAGTAAAATTTGACAAAATTAAAACATAGATTAATCTAGAATCAAAATGAGAAATGTAACACACCAATACTCCTTACTATAAAAAATACCAAAAGAAATATTCAGCAAAGGATTGAGATAATTTGAAAACATGATTTAAAAAATACCTAGTTTTAATTAGGAAACACATCGCATTTATAGAACTAAATAATATACATTCTTTTCACATGTACATGATGTTCTTCTCAAAACTGATCATATGTTGGTCCATAAAACAAGTCCCAACTAATTTCAAAGGAGTGATATCATACTGCACGTGTTCTCTCATTTCAGTGATAGTATTTTAAACTGAATTGTGTTCAATATGTGAGAATCAAAATGTGTAAAATATAGCTAAATCCACTCTAAGATGTAAATTTATAACCATACATGTGCATACATATACATATATAGTTACAGATGAATAATTTTTCAGTGATTTATACATGTGGCTAAAGATCAATGATCTATGCTTCTATTTTAAAAAGGTAAAAAAGAACAGTATTTTCAAAACAAAAAGCAGAGGCAAGCAAAAAGAACAGAAAATGTTAAAAAAAATTCTCTGAATATACCCTAAAAATTTTAAATGTGAAAGTTTGATGCTTTGAAATAGACTTTTAATATTAAAAAACTCTAGCAAAGCTCACCAAGAAGAAATAAACCACATATTATTAATACCAAAATAATAAAAAGAGATTGAATTCATCAGGATGGTAAAATAGGTGATTTTAGCTCTAATACCCCCAGATAAATACTGGTTTAATAAGCATTCATGGTGGGTGCCCGTAATCCCAAGTACTTGGGAGGCTTAGGCAGGAGAATCTCTTGAACCTAGAAGGTGTGGATGTAGTAAGCCAAGATGGCGCCACTGCACTCCAGCCTGGGTAACAGAGTGAGACTCTGTCTCAAAAAAAAAAAAATGTATACATTAAGATTTGCTAAGACAGTAGATCTTATGTTAAGTATTTTTATCACAAAATAGTAATAATATATAAAGAAAGCAGAATGAAACTTTTGGAGGTGATGGATATATTTATGGATGAGTCTGTGGTAATGGTTTCACAGATGTATAGTAATCTCCAAACTCATCAAGTTGTATACAACAAATATGTGCAGCTTTTTGTATGTCAATCATACCTCAAAAAAGTGATTTAAAGAAAAATAATACTTGGGGGAAAAGGAAAAAAGAGCAAAATAAACCCAAAGAAAGCAGAATAAAGATAACAATAAAAACAAGAGTAGAAAATTTTTGCAATCTACTCATCTGACAAAGGGCTAATATCCAGAACCTACAAAGAACTCAAACAAATTTACAAGAAAAAAACAAACAACCCCATCAAAAAGTGGGCAAAGGATATGAACAGACATTTCTCAAAAGAAGACATTCATACAGCCAACAGACACATGAAAAAATGCTCATCATCACTGGCCATCAGAGAAATGCAAATCAAAACCACAATGAGATACCATCTCACACCAGTTAGAATGGTGATCATTAAAAAGTCAGGAAACAACAGGTGCTGGAGAGGATGTGGAGAAATAGGAACACTTTTACACTGTTGGTGGGATTGTAAACTAGTTCAACCATTATGGAAAACAGTATGGCGATTCCTCAAGGATCTAGAACTAGATGTACCATATGACCCAGCCATCCCATTACTGGGGATATACCCAAAGGATTATAAATTATGCTGCTATAAAGACACATGCACACGTATGTTTATTGCAGCACTATTCACAATAGCAAAGACTTGGAATCAACCCAAATGTCCATCAGTGACAGATTGGATTAAGAAAATGTGGCACATATACACCATGGAATACTATGCAGCCATAAAAAAGGATGAGTTTGCGTCCTTTGTAGGGACATGGATGCAGCTGGAAACCATCATTCTTAGCAAACTATCACAAGAACAGAAAACCAAACACCGCATGTTCTCACTCATAGGTGGGAACTGAACAATGAGATCACTTGGACTCAGGAAGGGGAACATCACACACCGGGGCCTATCAT
>NW_022161042.1:0-239 GCF_008728515.1 Papio anubis | reverse complement strand
CGAGACGGGCGGATCACGAGGTCAGGAGATCGAGACCATCCTGGCTAACACGGTGAAACCCCGTCTCTACTAAAAAATACAAAAAACTAGCCAGGCGAGGTGGCGGGCACCTGTAGTCCCAGCTACTTGGGAGGCTGAGGCAGGAGAATGGCATAAACCCGGGAAGCGGAGCTTGCAGCGAGCTGAGATCCGGCCACTGCACTCCAGCCTGGGTGACAGAGCGAGACTCCATCTCAAAA
>NW_022161039.1:0-241 GCF_008728515.1 Papio anubis | reverse complement strand
TTATTGAATAATGTCACGATAACAATTATTAAGGTGAGGCCGGGCGCGGTGGCTCAAGCCTGTAATCCCAGCCCTTTGGGAGGCCGAGACGGGCGGATCACGAGGTCAGGAGGTCGAGACCATCCTGGCTAACACGGTGAAACCCCGTCTCTATTAAGAAATACAAAAAACTAGCCGGTCGAGGTGGCGGGCGTCTGTAGTCCCAGCTAGTCGGGAGGCTGAGGCTGGAGAATGGCGTGAA
>NW_022161038.1:0-242 GCF_008728515.1 Papio anubis | reverse complement strand
GTGCAGTGGCCGATCTCGGCTCACTGCAAGCTCCGCCTCCCGGGTTCCCACCATTCTCCTGCCTCAGCCTCCCGAGTAGCTGGGACTACAGGCGCCCGCCACCTCGCCCGGCTAGTTTTTTGTATTTTTTAGTAGAGACGGAGTTTCACCGTGTTAGCCATGATGGTCTCGATCTCCTGACCTCGTGATCCGCCCGTCTCGGCCTCCCAAAGTGCTGGGATTACAGGCTTGAGCCACCGCGC
>NW_022161037.1:0-243 GCF_008728515.1 Papio anubis | reverse complement strand
TAACATGGTGAAACCCCGTCTCTACTAAAAAATACAAAAAACTAGCCGGGCGCGGTGGCGGGCGCTTGTAGTCCCAGCTACTCGGGAAGGCTGAGGCAGGAGAATGGCGTAAACCCGGGAGGCGGAGCTTGCAGTGAGCTGAGATCCGGCCACTGAACTCCAGCCTGGGCTACAGAGCGAGACTCCGTCTCAAAAAAAAAAATCCAAGAAAAATTCAACCTTCTCGTCATTATTTCAATGTCT
>NW_022161036.1:0-243 GCF_008728515.1 Papio anubis | reverse complement strand
ACTCTCTGAAATGAATGCACACACTCCAGAGAGCAGCTACCTGGAACGTTTCTTTCTGGTTTTCATTTCCAGTTATTTAACCTGTTGCCATAGTCTTCAACGTGCTGCCAAATATCACTTTTCCAGTTTTACAGGAACAGTGCTCAAACACTTGTATGAGAAAAAAGGTATAACGCCCTGTGGAATGCACACATCACAACGCACTTTCTCAGAAAGCTTCTCTCCTGTTTTTCTCTGAAGGTA